>NC_045743.1:6252500-6552500 GCF_008692095.1 Etheostoma spectabile | reverse complement strand
ATTTCGTAATTTTGGTTGACTCTGTTATCTCAGAATTTAAAAGTAGGCTAGCAATCATAGTGGAGTTTGCTGACTGTGCATCTTGAGCAGTTTGAGCAGTTTGGTGGCCCTTAACGCTTAGTCAGGGACGATTCTAGGATCAGACTTTTAGGGGTACTCAGCCCCTAATGAGAACGTAAAACGGATACAGTTATACCAACCCCCCATTAAATCATTTATTTTAGTAGCCGATAATCTCTGAGCTAGCTACTGAACAACAACGTCAGCTAACATTTTTTTTACACTAATACCAATCAGAGTGTCATCTCCCGTTAACTTTAAAAGCCAGGCGCGTTTGTACCTTGGTGCATTGTTCTTATGATGGCGGATTTGCACCATAATATATTTTTGCCTGTAGTCTTCTCCATGTGTGTCCTTGTATGTTTAATAGGCATAGTGTGCACAAGCCTAGGCACATTTTACTAATTTGCTGTTAAAATAACAATGAAACTCAGACCACGTTTTGTTGGTCAATGGCCCAATCACTTCACGCTGCCTCAAGATAGCAATACACCCAGAATCCACCTGAACACACCTCCCTGTAAGACCAGCACGCCCATGGGTGCACAGATGGACGCAGGAGGGTTTTTGCTATTTAAACAACAGGGCGCTGAACGGGAAATTGACAACTGCGTCGGTCTTAAACTAGCAAAGACACTTGTGTCGGGTTTTGCTCTGCGCCGTGTGAAAAATAGGGCCCGTGTTGTCTTGGTTTAAATAATTATTATTCTATATCTTGCATTCAAATAAATATCCCTTTGTATTCAATTATAATTAATTTAACTTTATTGAGAAAATATTTCTTGTATTTATCCGTACTGTACTGCAAATGAACTTATCTGTCATACTGTGATAGTGTTGCCGCACTATCCTAATCATCATAGCACTAAATAGGAACAACCATAGTCTTCTACATAATTTCAAACAAACACCATGATGACTAGACCTTGGTTAGGTGTTCTTATAATGGATGTTAGTATGGTAGAATTGCTGTAATTATGGTGAAGAGCAAGCAAATATTGATTATATGCCAGTTACTGCCTTTTGCCTTTGCACAACTTCTTATTTTTTGCACAATACAACGGCAGAGTACAGTAACTGTCAAACAAAGGTCAGAGGCAGGGGCATGCAGACATTTGGAGGGGCTATTCCTCTAATTTGGAAAAAGGCAACAGCCCCCCCCCAAAAAATAAAAATAAAAATAAAGAAAGAAACTGAACACTGACACTATTGCTGTTGGTTCACCTATCTCTCTCTCTCTCTCTCCTCTCTCTCTCTCTCTCTCTCACTCTCTCTCATATATAGATATAGAGATATATACAGTAGATAGATATTATAAAGAACAACTACAACATCACTACAGCTAGTAAAATTATTTTACTCGATCCCCAGATTTTTAAATGCTCTGTGAACTGGTGCTCTTTATACATAAAATAATAACTAATTCACAATGCCATATTCGCCCCAGACACAATTTACGGTGAATTTATTATTATTGAAATAGTTGAGTCATTAGCCTTCTCCAACTTAATAAAATAGATCAAATAGGCCTACTTCACATTAAATGAATAATGTGGGATGGCTGTTTGACATTATCAAATGCTTCTCTCACAGCTGGTCTGCTTACAGTTTTAATCCAGGCTTCAGTTCTGCAAAGTTTCAGATCTTTTAGCTGCTTCATTGAGCTCTTTCTCCTTTTTCTTCAGTTGTCTTTGTTGTGAAGGCATACTTAAGCACACAAAACTAACAATAGGCTACACTTTTTTAATGCAAAGTTTATTACATTAACTAATTGGGACATTCATTTATCATCTCATAACAAAAAATGTAATAAACAATGTATGACCTAGCATGATTCAAGAGCCCAAACCTTCCCAGTTTGGGTTCTCTTCACTACAGAACACACACTCATGTAACGGAAGTAATGTAGCTACGTTAGCCTGCAGCTGCAACATACGTCATAATGTAGCATCTTGGTTACTATTCACAGGGCATTTGTTATAATAGCCATAACTTTAAAAACTCACATGAAGGCAGAAGGGTTTGCGCTGCTCCGTGTGTGAGAATATCAGTCTACGGAGAACATAAACAAAGTCACGTGACTGGGGGCCCAGGAAATCTGAAAGCAAGATTGAATGATGTATTAAATTTAATTTGATTTAACTTAAGTAATGATGGGCGTATTATCGCAATAATTGCGGCCAGAAATGCAAAAAAAAGAAAGAAAAAAAGAAGAAAAAAAAGTTTATTTAGGCTCTTTTGCCAGATGGGCAGCTAATTTAATCAGGACAAACGTGTTGTGGTTTGGGGTTTTTGTTTGGGGGTTATTTTCCCATTTGGCCTTCCCTGTGTTTTTGTCTCGGTTTTCTCCCTGGTCTGGTGTCATAGATTCTGTCTTATGTTTCTCTGTGTCTGTGTTTTCTGCTTCCTGTTGTTGATAGTCAGCTTCCTGTCTTGTCTTGTCTTGTCTTGTCTAGCTTCACTTTGTTTGTCTGATTGTCCTGCCCCACCCTAATATGATTCACCTGATGTGTCACCTGTTCCCCAGTACCTCGTTACCTCATTTATTTAACCCCAGTGTTTCTTCTGTTTCGTGCCAGATTCTTACGTCTCGTCCATGTGGTAGAGTCTTCGATCCTGTCTCATTCCCGCCTCATTCCCTGTGAGTTTTCCCTGGTTAGCCCTTGTGAGTTTTCCTTTTTGAAGTCCACCCTGTTTTTGTCTCCCTGCCCTGCGCCTGTTTTTGGGATGTGGACTTTTTTTGGATTTTTGCCTTTCGCTCCCTGTTTCTGTTGAACTGTGTCAATAAAGCGGTTTTTGAAGCTCCCTCCTGCCTGCTCTCCTCTGCCTTTGGGTCCTCCTTCCCCCCATTCACCACAACACAAACGGGCAGTTGCCCAGGGAACAACAGCCCATACCTGTGCACGTTCCTGGTCAAAGGTCAATTTTGAGCTTAGTTTTTAAGCATACAAACATTTCTTCATTATAACAACTAGTTTGTAAACTTTTGTCTGAACAAAACAGAAACTTTAAAGTCATTTTTCTTAGTTTCACATTCTAGCAAGTTAGGTTTTTTTTGCCTTTGCAGGGCAGCAGTGTCCTGAGCATCAATGAGTAATTTTAGCATGTTATATGACCATGCAGACTTGGTCTCACATCTTGAAGCTGTTCTAATCTAAGGGGGGGCAGCTCGGACCGGGACAGGAGCAGACTCAATAGACTGATCCGGAGAGCGAGCTCTGTCCTGGACTGTCCTCTGGACCCCATAGAGGAAGTAGGGGAGAGGAGGATGTTAGCCAAGCTGACATCCATCATGGACAACACCTCTCACCCCCTACATGACACTGTGGGGTCCCTGAGCAGCTCCTTCAGCAGCAGACTGATACACCCACGGTTGTAAGAAGGAGAGTACCGCAGGTCCTTCATCCCGGCCGCTGTCAGACTCTACAACACCTGCACTACCTGATAGTGTTGTAGTTTCTGTTCCTGTTTTTCTCCCATCTACATCACACACTTTCTGTTTATCTTTAATATTGGTATTTATATTATTTTATTACAAGTACTTACTTTTCAATATTTATGGTCTCAGGTTAATATAATTTAAATTATGCTACCGACTCTTGCTTCTTTGCTCTAATTACACATTCAACTTAACTTAATTTTTAACGTCACTTACACCGCAATATTGTTTCTCTTATCATGGCAACCGCACTTTAAAATCCTTTTGTTTGACGGCATTTTACTTACTCAGTCTACCATATTTTCATTGTCTATTTCTTGCCTGTATTTCTTGCCTTGTATTCTTGCCTTGTATTTCTTTCGTGCTTACTTGTTTGTGTGTTATTGTTTTGTTTTTCTGTTTTTTGCTGTTGCTGCTATGCTGCTACTTGTAACGACAGAATTTTCCCCGCGTGGGATAAATAAGTATAATCTAATCTAATCTAATCTAATCAATATTTCTTTATTGCTATTTCTATGTGTAAAGGGTTGCTTATAGTTAAAGTAATCCTCACTGGATTGCACTACAATGGTGCTTCTGGTCTATTTGTATTTTTATTCATTTAACTTTTTTTTAAAATCTCTTGATTCTATCTTGATTTTTATTTTGTCTTTCCTAAATTGCTTGAAGAGTTTTATTTGTGTGTGTAAGGCACTTTGAATTGCCTCTGTGAAACGAACAATTTAACCGAGAAATATGCAATACATAGTTAGATCTGAATTTCGTGAGCTTGGTGCATTGCACTGGAATGAAAAAGCCAGTTACTTCCAAGAGTTACGCTCTTCTGTCATTGTCTTAAACCTGCCCCATGTGAGATAAACGGTTGTGATTGGTCCGTCCAGATTCTGGATGGCCTGACATCTGTTGGAATCGGAGGGGGGCCTATTATTTGCCAGAGCCAATGAAACATGAGCTAGTTTCCAGGCTACAGTAAGTCATTATGGGAAACATCGAGGAAATCAGTAAGTTGATGAGTCAAGCTGTGGGAAAGTGGGAACAACAAGCTACACAAACTAAACAATGCTAATATACAGGAGTCCAAGAGAGCTGTTCCTTTACCTTCCTGCCTGTCTCCAACCATCCGCTCAACCTCTCAGTAGTCATCCTAAACTTCACTCTCTCTCATCCAGCTTCTTACATCCAGGCAGCACTTACATCCTCCCTCCAATAATGCCTCCTGTCTGCCCTTCACCCACCTCTTCTCCATTGTGTGCACATCAATTCTCCTCTCCCTCCCATGGTGCTCTTGGCGTTACACAGAGAGGAAGCTGCCCTTCCACTTCCTACTTCACTGGTGAGAACAATTTATGCCTTGTCCCTCCCTCCCGTCTCTCTCTATCTTAAACCCAGACTACATGCAGCTGCCAGTATGAGACCAGCATGTTACACGTGTAGTTGGCTCTCTTTTGTTTTGTAGAGATGCCTTGGGGCATGCACAACTAATAAATAAAATAATATTTACTTTTATAAACAACAGTTACAAAAGGGAATTAAGTTGCTTTACAACATGAACACACTTACAATAGTATATTAAAAATAAAGAATCAAAACTTGAAATTAAACTTGAAACGCTCTTCCTGAAATGACATCTAACAGCCGCAGAGGAGAGAACAGTTTTACAACAGGGATGTCCCGCTGTGATTGGCTTGTAAACACATGACCGATACTGATTGGTTTAACTGAAAGTAGCGCCACAAAACAGCTGATCAGTATAGGATATAAGTGATAAAGTTATTGAATCTCCCTGATAGAATTTACGCTGAGCTACATTTAGCAACAACAGGATCAGAAAATAGGATTGAAAGAAATTTTACAATGAAAGCACAAACAAATGAACAGCATAAAACAAGCTGAACAAAGTATTGATCACGGGATGATAGGCATCATGCCATTTTTAAGATGGTCCTGACAAGTTGTTACATTGGGTGCTACATGAGCCACTGAACGTGTCAATGAGGGAGTGTGCAGGGAGTAGTTTCACAAAATCAGGCCCTTTGCACACTTTTCCCCATAAAAACTCTACTGTTTTCTAATAATTTTAAGTTACTATTTGGTGGTGTTGGTCCCGACTTGGACCCTAGGTTCTTTGTTGGTAACATTTGATGGTGTCTCAAATCTTGCTCACAGGATCCAGGAAAGGGCAGGCACTAAATCCAAATGTGTTCACCAAACTTCCCTGGATAAAAATCACATGCATTTAAGATCTGAACACCAGACTCACAGACTTGTGTTGTAGCAGGACATGGAAGGGGAAACCTTAAGCACAAATGCAGGTAGTGAGTCTAAACAGTCCAATCTCCTCCCCATCAAATACACCGCTTTCTTTTGTAATCTTACCAACAATCAATCTGTACTTAACTCTCCAACAAACTGTCATACAATAGGCGGTGAAAAATATTTACTAAGGAACAAACTTTAATTTCTGAAAAACACTTTTTATTCATAGTGACGCATGTTCCTCTTTTAGCTCTAAAATTTTGTTTTGTGCCCCAGTTCCTGTAGTAAAGTGTGTTTAACAGGCCTGGTTATACACTTCCATGCTCTAAACGTCTGTGTGAGTGGCTGAGCACAGGAGGGACAGTGGGCTGGTCCAAATTCAACAAATCTGACCTCCTAAACACAATGGTCTAACCCAAGTCCAGCTGGGCGGCAAGAACTCTGCCCTCAAAAAAACAATGGACCAGATGTGACACATGTTGTAGGGACTATGTTCTCTGCGTGTGTGTGTGTGTGTGTGTGTGTGTGCGCGCATCTATGTACCTCATTTGAGTGTATCTGTACACACATGTGAGTACATATAAGCATGTATCTAAACTCACTCTGACTGGCATACTGTACCTTTCTGACTCAGTTTAAGATTACAGGGTCAAGCTCCTAAGGTGCAGCTTTTATCAATCCTCTCACCAGTTTTTGTTGTCTTATATCGAAGCGAGTAGCCGCAGTATCACCATTGTTTGTCTTGTGAATTTTGGATGCCTTTGAGTTTCAAACTTTCTCACCATCGCAGGAAATAAACGACTGCTTGGCTCTCAGAGGAAATGAGGAATTGTCGGAAAATTATGTTCACACTTGTGAAAGTGAGAGAGAAAGGTCTGTGTAAAAGCGGTTGTGTAACAAAGGAAAGCTGCTTGGCAAATTGTTGGTCTTTTGACATCTAATAGCTCCATTCAAAACAAAAGGAAGTGGCTCTAAACCGATGACTAATGAAAAGAGAAAACCTAAAGTTTTTGTCAATGAGGCAGTAGGTCACTATAACACAAAGACAAATGATGGCACACATATGGGCACAAATATATATGGACTCATGTTTGAACACCGAACAAAGACGTGTTTAGAAACAAGTGGATCTCTATCTTTAAGCGTAAGCCTTATGCCATTGAGGTCTTAGTGTTGTGCTATGTCATGGGACTCAGCGCTGCCCCCAGGTCAAGTTGTATCTGTGAAGGGCATCGCTGATACCATCTCTTTAAACCCGCTATGAATGCCTCCTTTCTGTGTATGTGACACTATGTATAACACAGACAATTAAAATAGTGAGCGAGAAAAAAGACACAAAAAGCACTTGGGCACATGAGCTTGTTTTTTTCCCTCAAAATGCTGTGTGGTCATATCAATTTTGAACAATATAATTTAATGCAATCCATGTCATGGATTCATTGTAATATAATATAAATATAAGACAATATAACAAGTAATTACTTGAATCAGGTAAAAGTAGTAATAACTCAATGCAAAAGCACTGCATGCTACTTTTCAGGTTACAATTTTTCATATCCTTCCTAATCAGTCTACAAGTTTGATTTTGAACAGGATTTTTTTCTAAAAACTAAAAGATGAAGTGTGTTGAAAAAATTGTCTGAACTACTTTAAAAAACATGGATCAGCTGGAAATGGCATTGTCACAAAGCTAAAAACACAATAAACGTGTGATGATATAATAGAAAACTGGCTAATACACATTAATACTTTTTTCTGTAGAATATGTATCCTTTTAATTTTGATACTTAAAGTGGCTACATATGCAACTTTCAGTTTGCATTGATTCTAGTGTGTTTTTTTTCCCACACCTGCTGTCACAAAGGTCTTTTCTTTTATGGTGCTGTATTACTCACTGTATATTATTGAGTTAGCACATTTCATTAAACCCAATGATGCTTTACACAAGTACAGGGGGACAAGGGAAAAGCAAATAGTAGGCCAAAACGGACTAAAAGTGATAAAATGTCCATGCTAAATGGAAGGGGGACGCAATTTAATGTAGGCTACTGACATACAACTACATCACGCAAAGTAAAGTTATTTCATGAATTAAATAGACATATTACTTAAATTAATCCTAAAGTTACTCTGTAATTGCTGTAAAAACTACAGCTCCCAGCTGTTTTAGAGAAAGAACCTTTGTTAGAAAGGAATCTATGTAACCGGTTTCTTTTCAACATTTGTTAGCAATGAGAAATAAATCTAGAGTAATGCCAGTCTTTTTTCTTTAATGTAAGGTATTGCTCCAGCTGCTAGATAATCTTGAAAGGTACAGTACAATTCTGCTGTACTTTTAGGATGTACTGTGAAACGGGTTTCGCTGTCAGCTAAAAATGCTGAGGTCACAAGATACAGCGGTCTTCATGCATTACACACTTAATTTGTGTGATCTATTGAAGCTGAATCATTTACTCAATGGAGGATTTATAACCAGCATATTTGAGCCGTTCCACTAATGCAAAGGAGGTTCAGACACTTCAAGCAATTATTTTGAGCGTTAAATGAGAGTTAATATTAGTTAGCTATTACTGAAGTCAGAGTGATTCCTCGCCTTTCATTAAAGTTTGCATTGACTCTTATCCTCTGAGCAGAGCTTAGAGAAAGAGCCCACACACTGTCAACCACAACTGAATGAACACCAGCACAGCAGTGCCAATATATCATGCTGTATATCTAACTTCTCTTCCAAAAGGTGCAGTGTGAATAACGTTTGCTTGCATATATGCCATTTGGAACGGCCAGTTCCATCTGTGCTGCAGTTGTCCTGAGAAGGGTGCAGATGGAAAGAGACAGAGCAACCATGTGCTGCAACAAAGACATGACCCTTGATGTGGCCAAACCAGAAGCACCGCTGCAGAAGATTGTATCCAGAACCCTCAAACAGAAACTACCTTGTACTTTAGGTATAGATCAGAAGGTAAAAATCTGTTTTGAAAAGGACATCATTACATGCTCACTACATAGGACATGAGTGAAGGAAAAAGGTTATGTCCAGTAAAAGAAACTTACTCCTTCCTAAAATGCCTTTCCTAAAAAACCTTTAGGGAGCAATGAGAGATGTTCATCGTGTGAGAGGTCACCAGGAGGCAAAAACAAACCACGTGTCACAATCCCATAAAGCACATTGTTAGGTGAAATGTGTGTCTTAAATTGCAGCACATTGATAAGGTTGTTACACTAGTAAGATTTCAGTTACTTCCTGTCTGTCAAAGGCCCTGTGAGCAGGAAGCGCGTGGCACCATTCCGCCGTAGGCAGATCGCCGTACGATATGTTTGTTAGCGTGTTAGCATTCTGATTAACGGTCAGTTGGTGCCCTGCTTCGGAGGTCTAATCTGGCCCCCACGGCTCACTGCACGTGCTCAATAGAGTCCGCACCCTGCATCATGACATCATGTCTTTGTGTAAAATCCTGGTGCCATTCACGAGCCCACCGTAGGGCTTAGCATGCAAGCGTCAACTATACCAACACACAGCTCTTTAAAGGGAGTCCCCTGGTCCCCCAGCTCTGTGGATACACCCTGATACTTCCACAGAGCTCTGAACAGAGCTCTATCCTCCGACCCAACGGACTGAGCTCATGTGCCATCCAGGGCCCAGAGGAGAGCGAGTATTTGGGCTTTTTTGTCGGGGACATTTTTAAATGAGAAGATATCCCTGCTCCTGGATATATGGAGAATGGTTCTAGCTTTCCAATCAGCTAACATACACACTGATGTTCCTGGACGTTATGTTATTCAGAGAGAAACTGTAGAAAGTGATTTGGGGACATTTAACAAGATCTTGTACTGGTTATTTGCTCTGAGATTACATCATCTATTTGTGAAAAGCTGTGGGATCAGTGAAGCTCAGTGTGGAGGCCAAGTCTGCCACTAACCCACAGATCAGAGACCAGGCATCAAGAGGTGGACTTTCTAGTTCACCAGCCCAGTGATGTCACCTAGGACAGACAACCCAATTGGGTGAGATACAGCGAGGGTTGGCCATGATATTATGGGCAGAGTGAAGATCCATCCATAAAAGGAGTGGTGACTTCTATTGAATATTGGTTGTTGATTTTTACCTCTGATACAGGTTGATATAGAATGAGGCCACCTCCATTGTCCATATGAGGAATTGATTAAAATACAAATACAAATACAATGACTGAATAAAAGATGCTGTTTCTTTCTTTACCCTTGTTATTTATGAATTGAAAAAAGATTGCCATTTCCTATTATAAACTATAAATTATTCATTTATAGTAGACTTATCGGACAGATTCCTTAAAACCTAATGGAGGCTGTGAATCGTACGCCTTAAAAAGCAGCAAACCATTAGACACATTTATGCAGTTCACACGTTTTCTATTCAGACTAAACACTAACTCTAAACAAAAAAACGTTTTTAATTTTTAACTAAAGGTTAAATATAAATATGTTAATTAAAAGCACTATATGTGTTTTTGTTCCAACTTACAAATACCAGTTTTGAAGGCAAATCAGACTTCACAGAAAAGCACTGTTCAAACTTCATTGGGTCCTGGGGAAATAAAACAATTGTGGAACCTGGAAATTAGATTGTGCAAAGGGAAATGAATTGCGTGAATGTAAACAAACTGTCTTGTTTAAGACTGCCATGCAATTGTTTTGTTCCTTCCTTTCAATTTGGTGCATCCGTGGTTTACTGGGAGAACACGTTTTCAACAGCTTAGATCGCAGACAAACAAAAGCTTTCTTCAAATAAACTTTTCCAAAGTCCAACTGTTTGTAAATGGAAATATTAAATGTTGGCACAAATAAATCACATTGTTGAGTTCTGCATTTCAAAACAATGTGTGGTAAAATGTAAATGTATAATGTATAATGTATAATGTATGTGTCTAATGTAACAACAACATCCTGTTCCCCATTGGCTGACAGACTCATTTAAAACATATGGACGTAGGAAAGCTGTTGGATGTTAATAAAGCCACATTTTTTTATTTAAAACTCTCAACACCATTATCTTATAAATGTGACAGAGCAGAACGTTTCCCAGTTTAACAAACAAGTCACCAGTAACACTATACTATTAAGGAAGCAGCTGTAAACCTCCAACACTCAAACTAACAACCTCTAAACTAATTTGTTCAATTTGTTCATCCTATTCAAAATATTATAATTGTTAAATAACTAGTTTTATTAAAGTATTACTATTTTTATTGATTATATTACAGTGATTCTAAACCGCCAAATCAATTGTGCCCCCCCCCCCCCCCCCAAAAAAAAAGAAAAAAAGTTTAGATTAGATTAAACTTTGTGCAGAGTGCAGAGTACAACAACAAAGACAAAGAAATGCAGTTTGCTTCCAACCAGAAGTGCAAAAGAGCACAAAAGTGCAATGTGATATTCAAGTATAGACAGGTAGGGCATAGGCAGGACAAGAAATATGGCAGTGTTATAATAAATAACACTATACGGTCATATAAAATTCTCGAGGTGCACAGGAATTACATTGCTGTACTTGTGTGTGTTTATATCTTTACATACACCAAACTATGTATTTAAATGATGTATTTACATACAATACATTTGTTGGGTCAAAGATGCCCGTGTGGGGAGCCTGGGTAACTCAACCGGTAGAGCGGCGTACTCCTTGACGCAGCGACCGTGGGTTCGACTCCAACCTGCGGCCCTTTGCTGCATGTTGTTCCCCCTCTTTCTCCCCCTTAATGTCTTCACCTGTCTTATACAAATAAATTAAAACGCACAACAAATAATCTCAAAAAAAACCTGCCCGTGTGTTATGAATCAGATCTGCAGTCAGTGTCCAAGAAGAAGTGACGTTTTTCATTATTCAATTTATCCCTAATATTTTAGAGGTAAATCATTGCATTTGTGCAAACCTGGAGGAGATTTTATAATGAGAATTTAACATATTTAGTCAGCTTTCTTTATGCTCTGCGGTAGCTTTTCTTCTATTCAAACATCTGTGGAATGAATCGGAGATCAAAGACTGTTGCTGAATGTGTTGCTTCCCTGGACTGGGAAAGTTTGACTAACATCAATAATAGAGACATTTCAGCGTGCGCTTTCACTAGATGGTTCACATTCTTCACATTCCAGCTAAGTGACTCAGATATGATGATACACGCACACAACCGCACACAGAGGGAGACTCAGTTATCGACGATGTTAAAACTCACATTTGATAACAATAGTGATGGTCAAGTGAGAATTTATGAATTAAAATGCAAAAACTGCACTGTTTAAATAAATGTGTTGTTACATAAGAAACAAAATGCTTAAATGTGATTTTCAAAAAAACAAAAACTCACAACTATGGACATTTCTGCGTATTAATCAAAAGTTTGCTTCTGAATTACATGTCTCCCCTTTAGTTGCACAGTTAACAACTGGTATTCTTCTTTTGGCTATTGAGGTTGGCAGATTCAATGATATTCACAAGGAAAACAGATTATTTGAGTGATTTGGGATGAGTGGAGAGTGAGTGGAATTTTGTTTTGTACAACAATTCAGGAATATAAATTTTGCATGAAATGGCCCAATAAAACCCTGACATTTCCTTGTATGAAGATGATCAACAATTGCCATTGTTGTTTCACTTTAACGTGCTAACTTTGTTTCAACAGCCTGGAAAAGAAAGCAAGATGGACTATTTTATCAATATTTACATTGATTTCTCCAGTTTTATTCTAGTAAATGTTTTGTCAGGGATTTAGGAATTTTGTTGCAGATATAACGGTCTGAAAATCTGATTGGGAAAATTATCCAAATCATTGTTTTCAGACTTATTTAGTAGTTTTGATGTGTTGCAAAGCTCATGCATAAAGAACGGGACACCAGCTCCTCTAAACGAAAACAGAAAATAATAGGCTCAACATTAGAGAATTTCTCTTCTTTGAACCCATAGTTGAAATAAAACCTACTGCTGCCTATACTGAATAGCTGTATAAACAACAATGTCCAGTGTTAATTCAGGAGGACATAAACTATCTTTCATCCCTGCCTGAGCCGATAGTTTGTCACTGACCTGCCTCCCTGCTCTAATGTTAGGCCTGGCAGTGCAGCTCGAGGCACATCAGATGCTGTTGTTGTTTTATCTACTGTATCTGTGCTTCTACATACGTATGTATGAGGGAACTGCATGCATGGAGCTGGACTGCTCTTCTGTGGACTCGGTGCCCTGGCCGTACGGTGTCCATGTTGGAGTGGGAGCCTGAGGCCTGCTCCCATACATCCCCGCTCTGGCTCTGTTGATCCTATTGTCTCCTGCGTCACCACACGTCGCCCAGCAAATAAAGGCCGTCTGGCTCCAAGCTTAAATATTGCAGGAAACTAAAAACCAACCATCAGAGCCGATTCATTCACATCTGCTCAGTGGGGCGACAAGGACGGGGCTTTAGGTGGGAAAGAGGGCAGAAAAAAGTTCACTTTTCCCTGCTGGGTGCCAAGAGAACGGGACAGGACTCAACTTTGCCGGAGCCGCAGCTGTGGCAAGTTGCCCATTTGATTACATTTTAATCTATATCATACCTTACAGAAGCAGGGACTCTTTTCTACCTATTGATCTCTCTTTATTGTTTTTATCGGGAAGTTTTTGTGTGGAACCGTTTAAAGAGCTAGAGCAAGGTATTTTTTGGTTTGCACCATTTTGTTTAACATCGTAAACAGTGTAACAACAAAATCAATACCTTTCTAAGTTTTTTAATGTTTTATTTAATATTTGACTCAATGTTTTAATCTAATTTTAATGGGAATAGAATGGACTCAAACACCCTTTAGAGGTTTTACATTTTTCAGGTTTTCTAATAGAATTACATTTGGTAGCATACAATGATGGCTTATATGTTTGATTTTTTTTGGCAAATTAGAGTTTTTTCTACATTTCTTACTTTTGCCACTGTCTATTCCCCTCCCCCTGTTTGTCCTGCCTACCCCACCCTCCCTGTCTGTCTGCTCCCTCTGTGTCCCTTCCTACCCCACCCTTCATTCTGCAGGGCTACGGACCCATCATGGGTGACTGGAGCTTTCTGGGTAATATTTTAGAGGAAGTTAACGAGCACTCTACGGTGATCGGCCGGGTGTGGCTCACGGTGCTCTTCATCTTCCGTATCCTCATTCTGGGTACGGCGGCAGAGTTTGTGTGGGGCGATGAGCAGTCTGACTATGTCTGCAACACACAGCAGCCCGGATGTGAAAATGTGTGCTACGATGAGGCCTTCCCCATCTCCCACATTCGCCTGTGGGTGCTGCAGATTATCTTTGTGTCCACTCCATCTCTGGTGTATGTGGGTCATGCTGTGCACCATGTCCACATGGAGGAGAAACGCAAAGAGCGAGAAGAAGCAGAACTTAGCCGGCAGCAAGAGCTGAGTGAGGAGCGTCTCCCTCTGGCACCTGACCAGGGAAGTGTCCGCACCACTAAGGAGACCAGCACAAAGGGAAGCAAGAAGTTCCGGCTGGAGGGCACACTGCTGAGGACCTACATCTGCCACATCATCTTCAAGACACTGTTTGAGGTAGGCTTCGTGGTGGGCCAGTATTTCCTGTATGGCTTCCGCATCTTGCCGCTGTACAAATGCAGCCGCTGGCCCTGCCCCAATACAGTGGACTGCTTTGTGTCTCGTCCCACGGAGAAGACCGTCTTCATCATCTTTATGTTGGCTGTTGCCTGTGTTTCACTCTTCCTCAACTTTGTGGAGATCAGTCACCTGGGCCTGAAGAAGATTCGCTTTGTCTTTCGCAAGCCGGCCCCCGCCCCAGCCCAAGGTGAGGGCTCGGCCCCCTTGCCGCCACAAGGGAAGAGCCTGCCCCCCATGGCTGTACCCTCCCTGCAGAGAGCAAAAGGTTACAAGCTGCTGGAGGAGGAGAAAGTTCCCATAACTCACCTCTACCCACTGGCTGAGGTGGGCATGGAGGCTGGCAGAGGGGCCCCACCCTTCCAGGGGCTGCAGGAGAAGGTGGAGGAGGTGCTTCCCATGGGGGACATCTCTAAGGTGTATGATGAGACTCTGCCCTCCTATGCCCAGACCACTGAGATAGCGGGGGTAACATTACACGAGGAGGAGTCAGTGGAGGTGCAGCCGCCGGAGGTGGAAGCAGAGAGAGCGGAGGAAGTTGTTGATGAGGATGTGGAGGTAGAGGAAGCAGTGAAAGGGGAGGGGGCAGGAATGAAGGCCACGGATACGATAGAAGACACCAGACCGCTGAGCCGACTAAGCAAAGCCAGCAGCAGGGCCAGGTCAGACGATCTCACCGTATGAACCTGTGAGAGAGAGCACATGTACACCTGCACACACAAAAAGTTCAACATAAGAGAGAGCACACACACACACACACACACACACACACACATACACACGCACACAACTCAAGACAACACAACTCTTGAATAGGCTGGTCAAAAACCAATGGATGAAAAACTAAATATACAGGGATAGATTAAAACCTTTGAGACACAAGCAACAATTCTACATAGAGACAAAAAATCTGCGTGTTTGTGATAAAAATGAAATATAAAAAGTAGAGGTTAAAGAGGGGAGGAGTAGGTTTTTTATTAAGCGTGTTCTTATATTTAAAAAATGTGGAAAGGACACATGCAGGGGGGAAATGTTTTTACTTGATGAAAATCCATGTTCAATTTTTAAAAACATCTTTTTCTATTGAAAGAGTTTTAATCATATACAATGAAAGATTAGACATGTGTACATGGGGTTTGAGTAGACAGGGGAAAGAGAGTTATAATATACTTGTGTGTCTGCAAATCAGTAATTTTGCTGTAGTTAGGCACTGACTTAAATTTCCATTCAGACAGCGACATACTGCAAATGTGCAGCATGTGGCTGCACACGGCACGGGTGAGAGGGCTCACGCATACACAAACCACACGATTAAGTGCTGGTACATTTACAGGTATACAGCTCTTTGAGAAGAGTAAGAAAAGTCCATTTTCAGGTTATGAAGAGCATACCTTTGTTTTTGCACATTCAGAGGTTTAGACTCTGTGCAAGGCCTTTAACCCTCATAACACCTCATCTATGCATCCATTTACACAGGATTCTTTCAAGTGAAGAGAGATGTGCATCAATTTCAGAGTATTTCTCTCCTTTTCATGTTTATATACCAGATAGCACAGCCAGAGCTTAGTAAGTGAGGAAAAAACCCCAAAAAAGACCACATGTTGAATGTCTTTTTTCAATGTGATTCTGCATATCTTCATTTTAGATTTGCTCATGTTTTGTAGCATTTAAGTAGAACTGTGTACTGTGATATCAGTTGGCACCATGGCAGAAAACAGGGCTCATTTTGCCCTATCAGAGAATGAACTATAGTAGCGACCTCAGGCCAAATCCTCTCTTTTCGTGCAGTACAAACAGGCGTCCGGGCGATAAAGATCATGCACCATCAGCACAAAGTATTGTTGGAGGCCAGACAATAAAAAGAAACCACACATCAATGAAAACAAGCATCCTTGACCTGGCTGTGAAAAAATCTTTCTACTTGATTTTAATGTGACCATAGTAGGTCCTTACCCCGTAGGAAAACAACAATACTCATGACATGCTTTCAAATTCAAACGGAAACAAACAACTAGGGGCAACTCCCGCTGTACATAATACCCTATCTCATGTCTGAAAATGCACATAATGTGCAGAGCAGCTGTTTTCAGTTATTTCACTGTCTAGATGAATCACAAAAGTTCTCATTGTGATTACAATATTGATTTAATCTCACAAACACAATATAGTAGAAGAAAATTCCCTCACTGCGGTGTTGTGCATCTGTCTGAGTAAAGATGATTTTTTTGGGAATCATTGGCAAGTATACGTTAAGCCTTAAAGTTTGCCTTGGGTTTATCACAAATCTTCCTCTCGCATTCTCTGGCTTTGTTAATTCAAACAGCTGCCACTGTATGATTTTCTGTGCCTTACCTGTATATGTAAATTCTCAAATGTTGTAAGATTGTAGCAAGTGCTTACATTGCTCTGGGACCTATGTGAATTTGATGTTTTATTTGCTTCTTTTTTATTTTTATTATCTGAGTTTTATTTTCAAGTGTAAACATGATAATGTTCATGATGTTCAAATATTAGGGCATAAAGTGGCATGTTTGAGGACATGAACACACTCAAACTGTGCAGGCTTCGCCCATTCTTTTGCCATTATGTGTACACACACACACACACACACACACACACACACACACACACACACGCACGCACACTCACACACACACACACACACACGTGCGTTTTTGGGGGTATGATCAAATGGCTTTAGAGGAACTCAGAGAGAAGGCAGCTGTGACCCCTTTGTAACCCCCAGACATCCCTTTGCCTCCCATAATCCAATGCTGTGTAATATGAAACAAAATGAGCCTTCATTAAATCACCAAATTGTTGAACACATTTAAGCATTTCACAGTGTTACAATTAAAGCATGATGCTGGTCTTTGTGTACATCAATATGACTGGTAATGTATGATTTTTTGTATTTTAAGACTGTTGCATTGCTTGTATGTTTGTAAGAAGACATGATTAATCTTTAAAAAAAGACAAAAAAAACATTTTTACTAACTTGTAGTCTTCTTTGCTGATAGATGTGTGGCAGTATCTTCTTTTGGAATGTGAACAAATGCAATAAAAAGTCACACGTGGTCAAGAAGTGTCACTGTCAGGGTTTCTATGCTAAGTGCATGCACGCACGCACGCACACACGCACGCACAAAAAAACCTAAACTTACTAAAACGAAATTTCAGGTGGCAAGAGATTCCGTGTAAGTCCAAAGTGTTTGCTGGCCTTTCCTTGTCCTGATCGGACTGTTTTCATACGGGGACATTTTTTCTTTTTTTGCTGAAAGAAGCAAATCTGCAGTGTAGAAGCAATCTTCCACTGTTATGCCTGCTCAATTGGGAGTGATGTTGGGCACAGAAGAGTTGGAAGTTGTTAATGAATGTAAATATTTAGGTGTGATTATAGACTCTAGACTCTCTTTTAAAAACCATGTTAAAATGATATCCAAAAGAATTAAATTGAATCTTCATAATTTTAAACAAATTAGAGGATCTCTATCAGATTCAGCTGCTCTGATGTTCCTGCATTCAATGATACTTTCACATGTGAACTATTGTATCACCAGCTGGTCTATGTCGGGTACTACTACCCTAAAACCAGTTGAGCTTCTGTACAAGGAGGCGCTTAAGACTCTGGATAAAAAACCTCTCTTTTATCATCATTGCAATATCTTAGAGAAATATAACTTACTGAGTTTTGATAATTATTGTAAATTTTCCTCTTTGTGCTTAATTTATAAAATGCTTCATGGTCTGGCGCCACCCCCATTGCTGGAGTTTATTAAATATAGACAAATGCGGATCACCAGAGCGGTGGTAAACAGGGACTGTGAGGTTCCTTTCAGAAAAACCTCCATCAGCCATAATGCACTATCTATTAAAGGTAGTGCATTATGGAACACACTTCCTCCAGCTATAAGGGAGCGTCCCACTTTGGTCTCCTTTAAGAGCCAGGTAAAGCTGTGGCTTAGAGCTAACCAAACGTGTAACCACCGCTAATTGTTTCTTTTTATATCTAAATGTTACTATCCTATGTCTTTTGCGTAAACTCCAACCTGCCTATTGGACTGCAGATGGAAATTAGCCCTTGGGCTACAATCTGGCACATTTACATGTACTGTTGCACATTTTCATCAATGTGCATTGTCCTGAATGAATAAATAAATAAATAAATAAATAAATAAAATAGAAATACTGTTACAAGACACTGAACCTCGAGTTGCCCCCGATGCTGCGCATCAGAGTGTAAATGTGTGTGAGTGTTTATCTGATGAGCAAGTAGCACCTTGTACAGCAGCCTTGGCCACAGTGTGTAAATGTGTGAGTGGTGAATGATTCCTGTACTGTGTAAGTGCTTTGCGTAGTAGAGAGTAGTTGTTAAGACTAGAAAAGAGCTATATAAAAACAGTCCATTTACATTCACAAGGAAGAGTCAAACTTTCTACTTATGTAAAATTACAAAGTATTAGCATCGATATGTACTTCAAGAACCAAAAGTAAAAGTACTCATCAAGCAGAAATCCTCAATTATTTGTTGATTAATTAATTTTCATTCATCTGAATCCACAAAGTAACAAGCAACTAAAGCCGTCAAATAAATATATAAGTAAATAAATGTGGAGTGGAAAATACATACATACTAACATTTTGAAGTATGAAATAAAGAATGGAAATGCTCAACCTAGTGTACTTCCAAACTGTCCTTAAGTACAGTACTTGAGTAAATGTACTTCACACCCATCAAAGGACAATACATTTACATTTGACCGATCCACATGTCTTTGGACTGTGGAAGGAAAATAATGTCAGAACAGGGAGACAATGCAAACTCCACTTTGGACTTATTGGAGTCATAACGCATGCTCCATCAGGACAGGCTTAAAACATTAAGTGCACAGGGGTTTGCTTGTTTTACAACAGGATAAGATAAAAAGAAAATATAAATAAATATATATAACTAAGTCACCACTAAGGGGCAGTATTGTAAAAGGATTTGTGGACCAGTCAAAAGCTGGTTCAAACCGGTTTGAATAGGAACAAAAATTGAGATAACAGGGAAAAAGAACTAGATTGTATTTTAGTGTCTGGATCAGTGTGTTATTTTACATCTGGTCATTTGGAGTTTCATTGATAGAGACCTGCGACATTATAATATAATGTTTTTGTATGTTTCCAATAAATAGCATTGCACTTTTTTTTTAAGTTCATTGCTTTAGGTGCAGGGTAGTATCTAAATGTGACTCAGATGAGCATGTTAATATTTCTTCTCAACTCCCATCTTCTCTCGTCATAATTTCTGCGGCTAGACAGGATTTAAAAGTTGAGGGACATGCCCTTCCCTCCCCAGTGAAAATTACGCCCTTGCTTATTGATGGTTATAAAATGTCATCATAGAGCTTTAAATGTAGTGAAGCTGTTCTTTGAAGGGAAATCTTGGCCCATCCCAAGCTCCACTCTCAGGGCACTTTTGGTTGACAAACTTAACCGGTGTTGGAATTAAATATATTCATATCATGTGTGCATGAACATCATTATATTCACGTAGTGCATTATATTAATCATGTGTGTTAAATTCATTATATTTTGAGCTAAAGAGCAAAAGCATTACACATAGTCTTCTTGGTTTCAGTGTGATAGTTCATAAAGTTCACTGTGACCTTTTAATAAGTTGTTTTGGTACAATGTGTCCAACCATAGCTCTGCCTAGTGAGTTTAATTCTGAAAAGCAGGGCCAAGGGTGGTTAGGGACACGTCCTGTGTTTGGGTGAAGGTCCTCTCCAGTAGCAGTCTGAGACCTGTTATAGGGTGAAGGTCCTCTCCAGTAGCAGTCTGAGACCTGTTATCTATTTTGCAGGCCAAGCTCTGCTTGGCACTAACCTTCTGAAGACAAAACACAGCGCACAAACATGTCACGTGGTAACAAATGAACTGACCCAGGTACACATAAGATCATGCAGAAAGGGAAAAGAGTTAGACAAACTTAGGGAGAGCTATGGATGCATAATTCTCTTTAACCTTGTCTCTGGAATATTCCATGGTATTAAACGTTCTTTCATCCAACCTACGGACTTGAACCCTTCTTCCTGAAAGAATCTAGAAGGGCAGGATGTCGCCCCAACATTTTGGCGAGCTAGCCAGGAGGAAGAGGTTCCATTGGACAAAACAACCAGAACCGGACACTCTGATCATTCACCAAGGGCGCCCACCTAAAAGGTAAGCAGAACCTGTTTATATCAAATCTGCTATATTGGAGAAAACTAAATTGAATGTGTGAGGTCCTTGGTTCTGGTTGACAATTTAGAAAGGTATTTTGATTAATCTTGACATCAAGACATAGAGGTTGGATTCTAGGAACGTACCATATTGTGACTAATTTTGTTGTGATAATATAAAGAAAGTCAGACTCAAGGGGTAGCACTTTAAAGAAAAAGTGTGAATGTGTAATGTTGAAGTAGACATGAAAAGCAGCACTATATTGGCTTAATTAGTGTGAAGAAGAGTCAGAGACGAAAGGTAGCGTCTCTAAAAATAGAGTCGTGAAAGGTAGTGACACTGAGGTGATCATGAAGGGTAGCACTAACATTGACTATTTAGTGTGAAAGGTAGTCTCAAGTTTAAAAATAAATTAAGGAAAGTCAGACTCAAGGGGTAGCACTTTAAAGAAAAAGTGTGAAGGGGTAGTGTCGAAGTAAACATGAATGGCAGCACTATATTGGCTAAATCAGTGTGAAGAAGAGTCAGAGGCGAAAAGTAACATCTCTAAAAATAGAGTCGTGAAAGGTAGTGACACTGAGGTGATCATGAAGGATAGCACTAACATTGACTATTTAGTGTGAAAGGTAGTCTCAAGTTTAAAGTAATTCTCTGTAAAAAATAAATAAAATAATAATAAGAAATAATAAGAATAATCATAAATTTGGAGTAATGGAGGCCCAAAGAGATCATATAATTACCGGCGTAGGCTGCGGGCCCTATAAACCGTGGAAAAAACAAATGGAATTGATAATGCGCGGAATGGCAGATAAGACAGCTGAAAAAGACCAGGAAAAGGTTAAAAAAGAAACAAAGACAGTGTTGTGGCCTCTCGTTCAGGATAACGCAGAGGACACCACAACTACATTATTGGCACATTTGTGGAAAGTCAGAAATAGATATAGACAGGAGTTAGAAGAATGTAAGAAACAATTGGGTGACTCAAAGGCTTTGATACCACGATCCAAACTCAAGAAAAAGGTAAAAGAATTAGAGGCCCAGGGTCTGAAAATTCATGAATTAGCATTAATGGGCCAAAGTGTGAGTCATCTCATGTCAGACAAAACAGAAAAAAACGAGGGAGTCAAGGGAGCCAAAGGTCCTATGTTTCAGAACAAGACAGAATCAGAACCCAGACATGACATTAAGCCTCCCTCTTATGTTGCTACATCCGACACTCAGACTGACGAACTAAAGGCCCCCAGACCCCCGGACTATACCCAATAATAGATGTGACAAGCGGCACAGTTACTTTCTTCCTTGACTCAGGACACCAGACCAGACAGACAGAGCCAAGCGCGCCCCCGAGCCCCTCCCCTCTCTGCTCCTCTCCTTCTGTAGAACAGGAACGCGCACTCTCAGAGCAGCAAATGGAAAGTTATGAGAATGCTCCATTCAGTCAGAGAATGAGGCTTGAACAGCTGGAGGAATACAAGAAACAGAGTAACACAGGCCACAAGCAGGGAGTAGGACACTCTGGAGGGAAGGCGCGAGAAAGAATTAAGGGACAGGAAAAAATCCAGAGAAAAAGGGCAATACATCTGTGTGGTTCAGGAAGGCGGTGTTTGCAGGGCTGCCATCAGAGGTGTGTGTAAAATTGGAAGAAAATCCAGATTTAGATGATGATTGTGAAGATGCGGTGTGGCGGAAACATGTTAGACATCATTTAGATATTGCTAAACGTAAAGCTGACAAAAAGGGGAGTAAAACACAGAGCTGCAGACACAGATTTTGAAACTACAGTTAGCAGAAGCAAAAGCTAAACTTAACAAAAAGATGCTCAGTAACAAATGTCTGTCACAATGCCTGCTAATTCTAACCCATACCCTCCAGTCAACCCCTCCCCTTTCCCTTGTGATCCTATCCCCCAGATCCCTCCTCCCTTTCCTGCTCCTCAGCAAGCCTATCCTACTGCTTTCCTATCTCCCCAGGGATATTTTTCCCATCCAGAGGTCAGTTCCGGGGTACATACAGGGGGGGCTGCAACTCGTTTCAACAGACCCCAACCACTTCGACAGAGTGGATGCTTCTTGTGCGGGGCCATGGACCACTGGAAAGTTGCCTGCCCACATGCTCCACCAAGGCAGAGAGGGCGAGGCAGAGGACAACGAGGGGGGCACCAGGCCCAAACCCCACCATTGCTCCCAGCTACGGACACCCAGGCCAGTATCCCCTGACACAGGAAGGTGACCAGGCTCCAGGATGGTATGAGGGTATGTACTGAGGGGGCCCAGGGGAAGCTACGGAGAGGGCTTTGGCAGAACCTCTCCTTGCAGTGGAAGTAGGTGGGAAAGACTATCCATTTTTTAGTGGATTCAGATGCTCCTACTCCACTTTGAATGACACAAATAATGCACCTCTATCAGAACGATTTGTGACTGTTGTAGGCTTCGCTGGGAAAAGACAGAAGCTGCCTGTTTTACTTCCTCTTCTGTTCACTGAGACACCCACTCACACTGGCATCCTGTCTGCCTAACATCAATGGAAACCCTGGATTTGCAGCCTCCGTCCGTATGTACCACCTGCTGACCCTCCACACCTCACCCTCCATTATGACAGAGAAAATGACCTTCTCTATTATAATGAGTTTTCCGATAACCTATTTGGTAAACAGTGGGATTTAAAATCCACTAGCATCTATGCAGGTAACCAAGGTGTAGCTGTTGAGGTAGAACTCACCCCTGAACAAATGTCCTGGTATAAAATGTCAGGTGAATCTGTTCCCCACATTACTCAGGCAATAAACCCCAAACATCAAGCTAAGGAATTAGGCCCAATGGTTAAATCTGCAGTAGCTGCTAAAGATTTTAGACGCACTCAAACTGACGTTGTTTTCTACTCACCCAGCACTGACACATACTCCATCCACATGTTCCCGCCATATGTGCATGATACTGCTTTTTTGGAGAACTGTCTCATTTCCAGGTCACATGGTAGAGAAATGACTGATCACCCTGACGCGGCTGCCCCGGTGACCTCACTTCCTGAATCCATGGAGTACTGGCTCCACAGATGTAGGGTTGGTGCATTGTAAACCTGTCACATTTGAAATGAAAACTTTGCTACCGATCAGACAGCCTCAGTACCCCATTAAACCAGTGGCTATTGAAAGTATTTCTCACACAATACAAGGCCTATGGTGCACGACTTGAGAAAAGTAAATGCTAATCTGGGAACACCTACGTGCCCCGTTCCAAATCCCTATGTGGCCTTTACAAATTTGTTGCCTACACAAAAATGGTTCACATGCATTGATCTGGCTAATGCTTTTTCTGTCTCCCGTTAGACCTAGAGCGTCGCGAACGGTAAACATCTGCACTGACTCAGCATATGTGGTAGGGGCTTGTCACTTAAACCTCCAGCAATGGGTAAGAACAGGGTTTGTAACTGCATCAGGAGAGCCAATTAGACATGAACAGGAAATTAAACTGTTAGTGCATCGCTTACAGGAACCTGCAGGAGTGGCAGTGATTGAATGTAGGGGGCATGACAGTGGGAAGTCAGTAGAGGCAGAAGGAAATAGGATGGCAGATGAAGCAGCTAAGAGGAGTGCAGGATACGACAGCCGTGCAGGCAGACAACTAGTGTGCAGGCCAGAGGATGAAATCCAACACACACCAGACACCCTAAAAGAATTACATTTGAAAGCCACCCCAGAAGAGAAAACATAGTGTAAAAACAGAGGAGCTAGAGAGGTGGACGGAATCTGGCGCGGACCTGACAGGAGAGTACTGTTACCTCTTAGCATTACCAGACAGACTTTGACTGAAACACATAGATTAGGACATGTGGGATCAAACCAGCTGGACAGAGCGCTATGTCACTGGTGGCATCCACACATGAAAGACATGACAAAAAACTAGGTAGAAGAATGACAGACATGCTTGCTGTACAACCCAAAACCAACAGTGAAACCAGAAATGGGAGCATTCCCACTGACATGTGAAACAATGGGTGAGGTAATCATTGACTTTACTGACATGGGGACAGTCAGCAGAGGGTGCCAATACCTATTGGTGGCAGTAAACTCTTTTTCAGGATGGCCTGAAGCCTGGCCAGCAAAAAGGGAAGACAGCAAAACAGTGGTAAAATGTCTAATCAACCATTACATCCCCACTCATGGTTTCCCCTCTAGGATAAGGTCCGACAACGGCTCCCACTTCAAGAATTCAGACCTACAAACAGTTGAACAAATGCTGGGGCTCCAGCATAAGTTTGGTACAGTGTACCATCCACAATCACAGGGAAAAGTGGAGAGAATGAACCTAAACATAAAGCAGAAACTGAGCAAAATCTGCAGTGTGACTGGGATGCATTGGGTTGATGCTTTGCCTATTGCTCTAATGACAATTTGTTTCTCTGTGAACAGGTCCACTTGATTCACCCCATTTGAGCTGGAAAAAGGCAGAAAATTTCCTGGTCCGGCGGCTACTGGGCCAGCAGAAAGTAAAGTAAAAAGATTGCCCAAAGCCTATTTTTATGATTTACAAGTATTTGTGTCCAGGTTCTCCAAACAGAAAGGTGAGAGATCCACAGCCCACACATTCCCCCAGGCTGCCTGGGTCAGCCTCAGAGAGATAAAAAGGAAGTGGAACCAACCCAGGTGGACCGGTCCATTCGAGGTGACTGAACGCACCAGCCATGCAGTGAAACTACGCAGAAAGGGGGAAACATGGAATCATTGGAGTCAGTGCACGCCAGCGGAGGAGCCAGGACGGACACTGAGGGAAGTGCAAGCCGCACTGGAAGGAGGCGCACGCATCCCTTCGGACGAAGAGAAGAGCGGAAAAGAGCAAAGGGACCAGCAAAGGGGCAGAATAATCCCCTCCCAAGCTCCAACTCCAGGTGATTAGTCCAATCCCTGGTTGAAGAAAGAAGTGGACACAAGGTTGACGAAGAGTGAAGGTTGAAAACGCCCAGGTTAGAGGTTCTGAATCTGGTATAAAGGTATCCCAGTCAACAGTCAAGATGAAATTCCATTCCCAAATGAAGCGTTTTGCATTGTTATTTGTAATATCTGTTGTAATTGTGACTGTGATTCTGATTTTGTGTAGAGAATTTCCGGGATCTGTTCAGTAGGTGGTTAGTTAATGATGATCTTTTAAAAAAGATCAAAAGGGGGAGTGGAAACCTTCTTAATGTGTCCTGGGATGCTCCATGATTGGTGCCGGGACGCTTGTCGTTTTGTTTTGATCACTGAATAGGTATCCAACAAAGGTGGTCCCGGTGGGACCAAAAGGGGGATTGTTGGAATTAAATATATTCATATCATGTGTGCATGAACATCATTATATTCACGTAGTGCATTATATTAATCATGTGTGTTAAATTCATTATATTTTGAGCTAAAGAGCAAAAGCATTACACATAGTCTTCTTGGTTTCAGTGTGATAGTTCATAAAGTTCACTGTGACCTTTTAATAAGTTGTTTTGGTACAATGTGTCCAACCATAGCTCTGCCTAGTGAGTTTAATTCTGAAAAGCAGGGCCAAGGGTGGTTAGGGACACGTCCTGTGTTTGGGTGAAGGTCCTCTCCAGTAGCAGTCTGAGACCTGTTATAGGGTGAAGGTCCTCTCCAGTAGCAGTCTGAGACCTGTTATCTATTTTGCAGGCCAAGCTCTGCTTGGCACTAACCTTCTGAAGACAAAACACAGCGCACAAACATGTCACGTGGTAACAAATGAACTGACCCAGGTACACATAAGATCATGCAGAAAGGGAAAAGAGTTAGACAAACTTAGGGAGAGCTATGGATGCATAATTCTCTTTAACCTTGTCTCTGGAATATTCCATGGTATTAAACGTTCTTTCATCCAACCTACGGACTTGAACCCTTCTTCCTGAAAGAATCTAGAAGGGCAGGATGTCGCCCCAACACCGGCAAACTATATATACTGATATCTGTTCTGACATTTCTGTCCGACCATTCTTAACTCAACCGGCCATTTGTGACTTGTATGGATGAGATGCTTCTAGTTTCTAGAACAAGCCACAAGAATGACTTTTGAGGGTTTGTGGAAACCAAGTAATGCCAGCAGGCCCACTAAGTTGAGTAAATGCACATTTAGAAATCCACCCAATAATTATGCGGTGTTACAGAAGGGTGGGTCTGCTTATGCATGTTGTGATAAAAGCAGCACAGTTATCTTTGTCTTCTGTCTGACTGCTTAAAGGGAAATCTTGTGTTGGGGTGACTTGTTGCTGGAAGACAGTGGTGTGGAACCGTTTGGGGTGGAATTTTGAAAAACACCATGTGGTAGTAAGATGAGACAAGGGAAAAACGGAGTTAACATCAGGTCAATCCTATGAAGGTCACTGGAAAACAGGCTAGGGGCAAAACATTGGACTTGCCAAACAACAATATTTAGGTGGGACTGTGTTTTTGCATCTGTTATGGCAACACCGCTATTTTTGCATAACCCAACCTTGAATGCAGAGTACCTCAGGGTTAGGACGGCAGTACTACACTTCATTGTGGTTAAACTGTAGTGCTTAATCCCAAGACTCCTAGACTGAGAGTTCATAAAATGCTTCTGTCTCCCGAACCTTCTTAACTTCTCCAGAGTCAAGCTATGAGTTTTTCGTATCACTTGTTATTATTCATCCACATGTGGAACGTAAGTTAGAGAGATGGAAAAAGGAGTGCTGGGGAGAGGTAGTTGTTTTGAAGTATAGAAAGTTTAGCTTAGTGTTTTCTTAACAATTTATTTAACAAATATCAATTGGCTATTTTGAATTGTGCCAACAAAATGTGAAGCTACACGTCCTGTGGGCTTCATAGGCGTTACTTTTTGGGCTAAAGTTGTGGCTAGTTGTGCTAGCTATACAGCTACAAATAGATCCTAATATTTCAGTCCACATGCTGTGCCTTGCAGACAATCAGGTCTGCAGTGACCTTTTTGACCTAGATGACTAACATTATTTCCAGTGAAAGAGGGGAAGAAATCCTTTATCAAAGCACATTTCCCTAAAGAAAAATGCTGTTCCAAGAGTGGAGAGCTGCAGACATAGCAGAGGTAATGTTATAACGTTACTGTTTGGATCGGTCATCAGTAAATTACAAAGAAAAACACGGCAGGATAACTGCAGCTTCTCTATCTTTCCATAATGTAGTTAGACACTTATAATAACAATCTTTTGTTTCAATCTGTTACTGCAATGTGCATCCACATTCCAGTTGCAATTGCCCCATATGATTACTTTACAGGGTTCTCCCTCAATACTCGACCAATGTTACAAAAACATGAAGAAATAGGTCTGGATTGAAAAGTACAGAACAGAAGCACACATTCCAGACGCTCTTGGCCAGCAAGTCCAACAGGAAGAGTGGCCTCACTTTATTGCATTACAGAGGCTACATCCTGCCCTTGACTACTAATGGGTAGCACGGTGGCTAAGTGGTTAGCACTTCTGCCTCACAGCAAAACATAAAAAAATAAAACGTGCTATATGATTTAAAGCCTCTCATACTCAGGAGGTCATTTGGGTAGAAAAGTACAGCACAGCTATATTTCTGCAATATAATGTCTTCAACAAAAGTCTGAGTAAAGGTTCACAACATGTTCTGCATCCTCAGACACATAGTTTACTTCGTTACTGTACTCAAGTAGATTTTTCAGATATTTTTACTTTACCATTTATTTTTGTGCCGACTTTTTATTTTTACTCCTTACATTTTGAACACAAATATTGATACTTTCTACTCCTTACATTTTACAAAACATGCTCACGTTAGTTTCAAATAATTTCAGTGGAGTTACGATTTTATTTTTCGCGTCATCAATACCGAGTTCAATCTAATCACTCGGCGTGTGTGTGTATGTGTGTGTGAGAGAGTTGTACTAGTAGTAGGCTAGTAAAGAGAGAGAGAATGGGAAACGGAAGTTTGTTTGAAGGGGACCTGGTCACCACAAACCCAAATCATCTCAGCTGTTGTTGCTGTCATGTACTGCACTGTCTCTTCACGTGGCACATTAGGTTTGGCACATGTATGGGCCACTTCTTATATCGTAACAAGATAATACAATGTGTAATCAAGTGATGACTGATTAAAAGTAATGTAAATGCTAATTGCCCTCTGTTGATACTACAACAATGCATAGGCTCTTAACCTCGCAGTTTTGCACATATCATGTATGACTCAATTTCTCCATTTTTTTGCACAAAATTCTCCAGAAAGTGCCAAATTGAATGGTTTATTTTAAAAAAATACGGGGGAATTCTTAATTAATATATGTTTAGTAATTCATATTTTATCCTTTATTTTATTTCTAGAAGCCATATTTTGAGCATGCACACATACAGTGGTGTGAAAAAGTGTTTTCCCCCTTCCTCATTTCCTGTTCCTTTGCATGTTTGTCACACTTAAGTGTTTCGGAACATCAAACCAATTTAAACAATAGTCAAGGACAACACAAGTAAACACAAAATGCAATTTGTAAATGAAGGTGTTTATTATTAAAGGTGAAAAAAAATCCAAACCATCATGGCCCTGTGTGAAAAAGTGATTGCCCCCCTTGTTAAAACATACTATAACTGTGGTTGTCCACACCTGAGTTCAATTTCTTTAGCCACACCCAGGCCTGATTATTGCCACACCTGTTCACAATCAAGGCATCACTTAAATAGGAGCTGCTTGACACAGTAAGGTCCACCAGAAGATCCTTAAAAGCTACACATCATGCCGAGACCCAAAGAAATTCAGGAACAATTGAGAAAGAAAGTAATTGAGATCTATTAGTCTGGAAAGGGTTATAAAGCCATTTCCAAAGCTTTGGGAATCCAGCAAACAACAGTGAGAGTCATTATCCACAAATGGCAAAGACATGGAACAGTGGTGAACCTTCCCAGGAGTGGCCGGCCGTTAAAGAGCGCAGCGACGACTCATCCAAGAGGTCACAAAAGACCCCACAACAACGTCCAAAGAACTGCAGGCCTCACTTGCCTCAGTTAAGGTCAGCGTTCATGCCTCCACCATCAGGAAAAGACTGGGCAAAAATGGCCTGCATGGCAGAGTTCCAAGGAGAAAACCACTGCTGAGCAAAAAGAACATCAAAGCTCGTCTCAATTTCTCCACAACACATCTTGATGATCCCCAAGACTTTTGGGACAACATTCTGTGGACCGATGAGACAAAAGTGGAAGTCTTTGGAAGGTGTGTGTCCAAGTATATCTGGCGTAGAAGGAACACTGCATTTCATAAAAAGAACATTATACCAACAGTAAAATATGGTGGTGGTAGTGTGATGGTCTGGGGCTGTTTTGCTGCTTCAGGACCTGGAAGACTTGCCGTGATAAAAGGAACTATGAATTCTGCTGTCTACCAAGAGATCCTAAAGGAGAATGTCCGACCATCTGTTCGTGTACTCAAGCTGAAACGAACTTGGGTTCTGCAGCAGGACAATGATCCTAAACACATCAGCAAGTCCGACCCCGAATGGCTGAAGAAAAACAAAATGAAGACTTTGGAGTGGCCTAGCCAAAGTCCTGACCTGAATCCTATTGAGATGTTGTGTTATGACCTTTAAAAAGGCCATTCATGCTCGAAAACCCTCTAATGTAACTGAATTAGGACAATTCTGCAAAGATGAGTGGGCCAAAATTCCTCCAGGACGCTGTAAAAGCCTCATTGCACGTTATCGCAAACGCTTGGTTGGAGTTGTTGCTGCTAAGGGTGGCCCAACCAGTTATTAGGTTTAGGGGGCAATCACTTTTTCACACAGTGCCATGATGGTTTGGATTTTTTTTCACCTTTAATAATAAACACCTTCATTTACAAATCGCATTTTGTGTTTACTTGTGTTGTCCTTGACTATTGTTTAAATTGGTTTGATGTTCCGACACACTTAAGTGTGACAAACATGCAAAGGAACAGGAAATGAGGAAGGGGGCAAACACTTTTTCACACCACTGTACATGTAGATTCCTTTAAATGTTAATGGAAAGATTAAAAAAGGAAAAACTGGACCTGTGAATTCTCACAGAATAACTTTTGAATTCACATCTTGCTACTAAGTCAGAATCTTATTAACCTGGAGCCCCAGTCTCTGTCACAATAATCATATATGTGATGTTTTAGGCCTATCGGCAGACATCTATTTAAGATGTAGGCAATGGCATATAAAGAGCCTTTTTTCCATGTTCACTGAAGTGTCTCAGCTTGCATTCTAGTACCATTTTGTGTCATTTGCAAGGCTACCTTTACTTTTATATATCCTCCTACTTTATCGAATCAGCTAAATAGGTTAAAAACTGTCTGTCTTGTGGGCAACAATGTTGGTAATCCTCTTATGTACAGTTGGGTCCATAAATATCAGGACATCGACACAATTCTAATCTTTTTGGCTCTATACACCACCACAATGAATTTGAAATGAAATGAACGAGATGTGCTTTACTGAAAAGTGGGAGGCACATATACAAACTGTTGTAATTCCTACACCGTTCACCTGATTTGGATGAAAATACCCTTAAATTAAAGCTGAAAGTCTGCAGTTAAAGCAGATCTTGTTTTTTTCATTTCAAATCCATTGTGGTGGTTTATAGAGCCAAAAAGATTAAAATTGTGTTGATGTCCCAATATTTATGGACCCGACTGTAGTGCTGGGCTGCAGCAGATGCTGAAGGAGTGCTCTCAGTATGGCCTTAATTATGACAAAGGCACATAGGGAAATTGACTTTTTCAACCTTTTATTTGTCAGATAGTGCTCTTGTTGCATGTAAGGAAAACACATATTTAGGTCATGTCATATCCAATGACTGGACGGAGGACAAAGACCTCCACCGACAGCAATGTAAAATTTATTCTCAAGCTAACATGCTTCGAAGGAGGCTTTCTATGTGCTCTGGCTCTATGAAGTGCTCTTTGTTTAGGACCTACATCACACCGCTATATACTGCTCAACTGTGGTCGAACTATAAGCAAAAGAGTATGGCACAGTGCCAATCAGTTGTTTGTGTCCACTAGAGTGCCAACCTGCGAGGCACTCTTAAGACAACTGATGTTTAGTTGTATGTGTCGTCTGGACAAGTCAGAGAACCATATAATTGAAGCCTTTGTCAGTCCTCTGAAAAGCTGTTATAGATACACTTTTAGATTAAGATGACATTGGTGCAATAACCTGTACATCCTATAGGCAAATATGGAATTATTAAGTATGTTTGAATCTCCTTTTTATACTGTTTGATGTGTTAAATGGACCTGTGTCTGCAATAAAGCTTAATATATATTTTCAAGCCTGTACTTTGTTACTATTTCTTGAGTAAAGAAGTTCTATCAGTACTTCTACTTTTATTTGTACTTCTTCTTGAGTACAGGAAGTCAGTACGTTTGCCATCTCTGCGAGAGACCACCAAAGTCATGACATTTACTTCCTCTATGGAAACCATTTCTAGTGCGGTGTGTGTGTGGGAGGTCTGGCCAGGTTTAGTCTTGAAACTTCCCATTCATGTCTGCAACAGTATTGCACGCAGAAATGAGTAAATTGAGATTAAAATATTCTTAATAATTATATATAATTTATTCCTTTTTTGTCTTAGTAACATTAAAGCTGTAGTTTAGAGTTGAGGTATTCAGGAAGAGACAAAACAGCAGCTGCGATACTCACTACCGGTAAGTAAGTGTGGTTGCTATATCTATCAGAATGTATCATATGTGGGCTGATCTTTTCATTAATCTTCTGCACTCACATTTGTTTGATACTGATCATGTGACATATTTTGTGTTGTTACTTTTATTTTGTCAGTCTGTGACTTAATTGTTATTGTTGCACATTTTGGCCGAGATACTCTTGAAAAGGAGATTTTTGATCTTAGTGAGGCTTTCCTGGTAAACAAAGTGTGAATAAGAACTAAAATATTTTGGCAAAATACCAAATACCTATACCATATTTACATTTAAACCTTCTGAGCTGACCAACCCACATAAACATGATGTTTACAATGAAAATTTCTTTGTTTCAAGGTGGGATGGAGGCTTTTTGTAAATATTTGGGCATCAACAGGACCTTTTCTCTGATATGTTACATGTTCTGGATTTTCTCTCCAGCAGGTAAATTCAGTTTACTCTGACAGCGAATATAAGCTTCAGGAATAGTTTGACATCTAGGGAAATATGGTAATTCACTTTCTTGCCAAGATGAGAAGGTTGATACCACTCTCAAGATATAAGGTGTACATTTGTGATCATAAGTGCTTGTATGTGGCTACCTATAGACAGAGCCAGGCTAGCAGTCCCCCTCATTTTCAATCTTTATGCTTATCTTACCAACTGGTAGCAGTTATATATTTACCAGACTTAATATGGGAGTGGCATCAATCTTCTTATCTAACTTTTATTAAGAAAATGAAGAAACATTGCTTTTACTGTAGCATAAAGTGTGACATGACAACATGGTTGAAGTAAAAATAAACCTATCATCTAATTCCCCTCACAGAAGGAAACACAATCTCACAGGTGGTTGGCTCCAAAGTGACCCTGCCCTGCAATTACGAGTCAAACAGTACATTGGTTCAGCTGACATGGAAAATGAATAAGAATATCCTGTTTAGTTACAAGCCAAAGACTGCCTTACACAACAGTACAATAGCTCTCAACCTGAGCATAAGTATGTCTATGTCAGAGAGCCAGATGTTCGCACTGGTCATAGAGAGAGTCCAGAAGTCTCATACAGGAAACTACACCTGTGATATCAACACCTTTAAAGGAATTGAAGATCAGAGGAGGTGGGATCTGATAATAACAGGTAAACTAATCTGTGGTAATATTATGTCCTTGTAAGATTAGATGAAACATAAGTAATCCCTTTGTCAAAAGCAAAACGACATTCAATGAAAAAAAGGAACAGAGTGAATGTGGGGTTAATAAGGACAATAGAGCCAACAGTTGTGATACTGCTGTAATATGGAACTGCATGGCACACACACACACACACACACACACAAACACACACACACACACACACACACACACACACACACACACACACACACACACGTGCGATAATCTAAAGTGAATAAGGTGAAACAGTTAAAAAAGAACCACATAGGTACAGTATGGCTGGCTACACTGGTATTGTTTCCAGGTTTGCCTACTGTTAAACATAGTGTACAATCGTTTCAGTGAGAAATATAACTCCCTTTGCTAAACTGTCAGTGTTTTTCTCATATATTATGTTGAGCTTGGATATTGTAGAGTATAACATGGCACACAATGTAGGTGACTGGGACATTTTTAGAGGCCACAGGATATGCAAGCACCACTTAAATTTCCTTTATGAGAAAATGACCTCACACAGACAAATATCACTGTTTTTAAATGAAGTTGCGCTTAATTTAACTGCATATTAGACTTAGTCTATAGTGGGTTTAATACGGTTTTAATCCCTGCAGAGCATGAGGAAGCTGGAAATATGGACAAGCTAGTGATTGCTGTGGCAGCTGTTGTTCCTTGTGTGTGTTGCCTGACCTTTGCATTGGCTTTCATCATTCTGCAAAGAGTCCGCAAACAACGTTCAGAGTAAGTGACATCCAACATGTGATTGTTTGCTCAAGAAGACGTATGACTAATGACATCATAGGCTGCTGCTCGAGTTTTAACAAAATGTCTCTCTTTCAGGGATCATTCTCACACTGCAGAAATGGTAACTATTGTATTAATCACGTTGCCATTTGCGAGGTTCACAGTGAATTACAACAAAGTGAATTAAAGACAATTCCTATTACAATACGTTTTTCAGAGATCCTCACATTAAACTGAGCTACAGTTTTGTTGTAAACCAACATGTAGAATTTTAGAATTTTGTACTATCCCTTTTTTTCTCAGCAACAGAACCAAGAAGAAGATATTTATGAAAACTGCCTGGAAGGTCAACGACGTGGCTATAATAAGCCTCACTTTTGCAAACCCAGGGCTCACTGACAGGAAGCACAGTCCAAAGAGAGAGAACAAAATGGAAATGGAGTACTGGAAGTGGGCACATGTGTGAAACTGCTCATTTTACAAAACAAACATCCTTTATGAAATATAAACAAAGTCTTAAAACCTTTTTTTTCTCATCCTCTCTCTAAATTATTCTCTAAATTTCACTTTGAATTACTTTAGTCCTTTTACTGTATTTTTTACTATGTTCCATAAAGTTTATGGTTATACTATCACAGATGCTCAAGATCATGGCCTAAATATAACCATATCCCACGCAAGAAATATTAGTGCGTAACACACTTTTAAATAAATTGCAGTGATGCAGCTGGAAATATGTCATAAGACATCATAAGACCCATAGTTAAGCTTCTGATTATACATTAAGCCTACTGATTTAGGGTACAAATCAGTAAGCATTTGGAAGACAATTGAAATATGAAATATCAGTAAACGGTATACTGCTGCACCAAGTAAAAGACAACATTAAGGTAAGAAAGCTACAAAGACAGGGAGAACTGAAGATGAGTAAATGTTCAACAGCCCATTAAAGTTTAGCTTCTTTGTGATTTTTGTAAACAATGGTAGTTGAGCTTAAAGGGGTTCTCCAGTCATTTGGTATTAGACTTTCAAAAACTTGAGTGACTGACTCTCAAGTGAAAGCTGATTAAACAAAATATTTAAAATGGAGAAATGGGCTCTGCAAATGATTATTGAAATTAATGATTGTAGTGTCCAGTAACTCAATGTACATATGGATGTGAGTGTTGCATTAAGACATAAATTAAAAAACATCTTAACCACCAATCTATCCTTTAAAAGAATGGGAAATGGATGCTTTTGTATCACCAGTCTTATGTGTCACATCACTTTACTATCCATAAGACTTGCAAGGACAAGGACATGTTTGTTTCCTTGGTACTGACCTTGAGACAGCTGCTACTTCCAGTTATGAGGCTGTAGTCTGTTCTACTGCTTTGTCAACTCAATGCATCCTGAATACTGTGTTTACTTTTCAAGCACTGACCAACCCAAACTGTGTACACACTGTATATATAGAAATACTTGAGGCATTTGTAATGTTTATTATATTTATTTGGAGAACAAAGGAAGAGTAATTGACAAGCTGAACATTGCCCTACCACCAAAACAGAGGTTAAAAAGTAAACAATGACTATTTTCCCACAAAGCACATGACATTTGACATCAGTCGGGAAACTACAGATGCAACTAACTATTTCTTACTTCAACGAATGCTAAAGCATTACAGCATAATAAAGCAAATATTAAACTATGACCATAAACATTAACGGATACAATAAACTGTTAAATTCCTAAACCTATTAGTGCAAAAAGCAAAACACTCAGCACACAATTAATGTATGATTTAAGGCTTTAAAAGAAAATAAGGACAGACTACAAAAGTATGGTAAGCTCACTATCTTCTAACTCTACCCCCCAGATTTGAAGTCATCAGACCCAACCCATGCCAAGTGACATCCCTTCCCCTTGCTGCTGCAACAGTGTGCAACAGCATTTCCCCATTGATTTAAATCTTTTAATCTTGTTTTCAATTCAAAACACCATTAATATTTGATGTGTAAAATCAATGTCAATCAATTTATCTTTTATAAATAATTACAATATTGTCAAAACTGAACCCAATTAAACATTTTCATTGCACATTTAGCTGCTTTAAATACTCAATCTTCACATAAAGGATTCCTTACATAGTTTAAATGTGTTTGAAAAGTCTTCAGAAGTTCTTCTTAAGTTTTTATTTTTTGTTTTATACAAAGCTTGTAATTATAAACTGTGCTATATTAACCTTTTGACCCAACTGCTGCACACACACATTTACAGTTTTAGTAGAAATAAGCGTACATTGTTTATTCGTCAGAATAAAAAGGCATATTTGGTTTGTTGTTTTGCACCTGCAAAACAGTTTGATGAGTTTATTAGGGGGATATGGTAAAAGGATATTGTTGTAACTACAATATCTACAGTTGTGAGTGTAACAGCTGTAACAGAAATAAATGACTCTGATGTGACTCCTGGGGGAGCGAGGTAAGTTTTTCAAGAGAAGAAACTAATCTGCTTGTGCAAGTAAAAGCATGCAAGCAGATCCTATCATTTTACTAGTTAAATGTATTTCTTTTTATTCTTTTGCATGTTTGTGTGCTGCACACAACATTTGCGTTGGGCTTTGTGCTGCACTGCACCGGGTCAGGATAGGGCCTTAGGGTTTCAGAAATTCAGCTCACAGCAATGACTGGGATTTTTAAATGTGACTGAACCTTCGGAGCATTGTGCATGCTGACACCGACTTGATAAAGGAAGAGGTTTAAGTTAAGTGCTGGTATAAACAGAATCCGTTGGGGGCTTGGCAAATAACATGTTTTGTTGTACACACTACACCAGTGTCCCTACACTAATCTGACAGTATTTTTCTTACATACAGTGCATGTTTAATATTATAACATATATAGACTGTGTGTCATCTGTAGAGGTTCTCAGGAAAGATGTAGCTGCCAGTTGGCTTTCCCAGAGGACAGCCATGGTACTGTATATATATATATATATATATATATATATATATATATATATATATATATATATATATATATATATGTATTCAGTCAGGAAATAATTCATGAAATAACTCAAGGGCAAAATGGAATGAGAAATTGAAATGACAAAAAAGCTAAAAATATGAAAAGAAACAACAATAACATTGTCAAAGATGACAAGAGTGGCAACATTCAAATACTAAAACAACCAAAGTAATAAATTGTACTTAGCAGACTTCTACAGCACTTTCATAAAAAAACATAGTGTTTCTCCAAATTGATTTGTTTGAAAGCACGAACAAATGAAAAAAAGTGTTGCAGAACGTTTCTTAATATGTCTGTTTTGTCAATTTGTGCCTTTTATCTCAAGTTTAAGTGTGTTGAGCCTCTTCCGCCACAATACAGTATTTTGTAGTATGTATTCATTGCTTATTCTCAAGTTTTCTTTTCAAATTTCTCATGAATAATTTCTTGGCAAGAAACCTTGTTCAACCTAGTTGTGTGCAGGCATAAATGCTTCATAGTCCTCTGCTTTTATCAATCGTTAATGCAGTTGGTGGTTAAACAGAGTTGCAGTACCGTTAATGATAAGAAAAACAGTCACAAGCCATATTTGCATAGATACTGTTGTTGGCACTGACTCGGTTGACTCATTCTCTACCTACAGTTTGCAATCTTCATTTACCATTTTGTTGCTTTTGTTGTACAGCATTTTATAGAATCATGTTAATGCTATTAGCAATAGATATTACACTGTACCATGTTGACTAACCAGCTGAGTGAGGAGTGACACATACGCCAGTCCAACGGTCGTCCAGCTTGTTGTTGCCTTGCATGTCAAAGAGATTCCTATGGCAGACAATTCAAAATGTTTTATTAAAACCAAGAGCTTAATTCCAAAAGAATCTAAAAAGAGTTTTAAGGTTTCTGCTAAAAGAACATTTAAGAAAAACAATACACTGAAAAGATAGACAGTTGTACTTTAAATAAGGGGCATTCAACATTTGTTAAGCCAAGGAACCCTTTAACTGTGAGTGAGACGGAGCAGGGACCCTCTACTACATATATTGTACAAAATGAAGTTGCATATTAAACTGGGCCTACAATAATGTGTAGGCAACCTAAAGCCTTTATACATATTTTTTTCAGTGCATAGAATCCTAAGCTAATAAAAGAATTGTTGGCATGATTTTATAAATCATGTTTAATGTTAAACATACATTTAGCACAGTGAATCTCTCTGGGAACCATCACCTTATTGTGGTGGAGAGGTGTGTGTGTCCCTAGGAACCTGAGGGCTGTGTTGTTGGAAGCTTTGTGCTCCTGGTAGGGACTCCCATGGCATAGTGGTCTCAGGGGAGGGGCCAGACAAAGAATGGTTCAAAAGATCCTATGACAAAGCGAGGAAGGGATCGAGGGACCCTGTCTGGAGGAAGCGAATGGGCTCCCGTCTAGAGCCAGGCCCGGACAGAGGGCTCATCAGCGAGCACCTGGAGAAGCACAGCCCAAAAAAGCAACATGGCACCTCTTTCTCCAGCCCATGGGCCCACCACCTGTGGGAGGAACCGATGGGATCGGGTGCGCTGCCACATGGGTGGCAGTGAAGGTCAGGGGCCTCGACGGACCAGACCCAGGCAGCAGAGGCTGGCTCTGGAATGTCCCCTCTGTGTGGGGGAAGGAGCCGGAACTTGTGTGAAGCGCTACCAGTTCTCTTCTAGATCTAGTGGTACCTCTATGCACAATCTCTTTTCTGGAAGCATACTCCTGGATCGGGGTTGGACTCTGTCCTACTCCGGAGTTGCCCAGGGTCTGAGGCGCCGGGGGGGTGTGGAGATACTTACAACCCCCCTGCTGAGCGCTGCTGCGTTAGAGTTTACCCCGGTGGACAAGAGGGTCGCCTCCCTACGCCTGTGGGTAATGGGAGGGAAAACTGACTGTTTGTGCATTAACACCAAACAAGAGTTCTGAATATACAGCCTTCTTGGAGACCTTGAATGGAGTCCTGTATAGGGCTCCAGTAGGGGCCTCAGGAGGGTTTGGCCGATAGTCGACAGGACAGGATATTGAGGCATAGTAGGGTTGGGGAGGGGTTGCAGTTCGATGGGCTCAGGATCTCATTGCTGTTTTTTGCAGATGATGTGGTCCTGATGGCGTCATCGGCCTGTGACCTTCAGCACTCACTGGATCGGTTTGCAGCCCAGTGTGAAGCGGCTGGGATAAGGATCGGCACCTCTAAATCTGATGCCATGTATCTTAGCAGGAAACCGATGGAGTACCTTCTTCAGGTAGGGAATGAGTCCTTACCCCAAGTGAAGGAGTTTAAATACCTTGGGGTCTTGTTCACGAGTGAGGGGACCACGGAGTGGGAGATTGGTCAGAGAATTGGAGCAGCCGGTGCGGTATTCCATTCCGTTTATCGCACTGTTGTGACAAAAAGAGAGCTGAGCCAGAAGACAAAGCTCTTGATCTACCGGTCAGTTTTCGTTCCTAGCCTCACCTATGGTCATGAAGGCTGGGTCATGACCAAAAGAACGAGATCCAGGGTACAAGTGGCCAAAATGGGTTTCCTCAGGAGGGTGGCTCGCGTCTCCCTTAGAGATAGGGTGAGAAGCTCAGTCATCCGAGAGGAGCTCGGAGTAGAGCCGCTGCTCCTTTGCGTCGAAAGGAGCCAGTTGAGTTGGTTCGGGCATCTGGTAAGGATGCCTCCTGGGCCCCTCCCTAGGGAGATGTTCCAGGCAAGTCCAGCTGGGAGTAGGCCTCAGGGAAGACCCAGGACTAGGTGGAGAGATTATATCTCCAACCTGGCCTGGGAACTCCATAGAATCACCCAGTCGGACCTGGTTAATGGGGCTCGGGAAAGGGAAGTTGGGTGTCCACTGCTGGAGTTGCTGCCCCCGCAACCCAATGCCAGATAAGTGGATGAAGATGGATGGATGGATGGAATCCTTTGGAATAACTATCTATGAATCTCAGTGACTTACCTATAGGCTATATCTTTTTTGTTTGTTTTTACAACTAGGCTGAGTTATATAGGGATTTATATATGTTGGATTCATGTGAAGACATTTTAATTCTTGAAAAACTTTCAAAAGTTGCAAAGGAACTCCCTTCATTCATGTTGGCAGATGACGCTCTAGCACAGGGGCAGCTGTGGATCAGTGGTAGAGCGGTCGCCCATCGAAAGGTTGGTGGTTCAATCCGGTATCCGGAATGTAAATGTGTGTGAGTGTTTATCTGATGAGCAGGTGGCGCCTTATACGGCAGCCTCAGCCACAGTGTGTGAATGGTGAATGGTTCCTGAATGGTTTACTATGTAAAAGCGCTTTGAGTAGTCATTGAGACTAGAAAAGCACTATATAAGAACAGTCCATTTACAGTAAGCTTACTATTACATGTATGTAATAGTTTATACATTTTGTCAGTGTTGGGGAGTTTCTTTGAAACTTGTGATTTACTTATCCGACGACGCACCAGTCTCACATTATAGAAACTTTCAAAAACGTAACAATAACTACGCCCTCCGTGCAGTAACTCTGATCCCTAGATCCCCTGTTGAAGATCTCTGCTTTATATTAAAGGTCCAATATGTAATATATTTACTTTAATAAATCCAAAAATGACCACAATGCATCATCAGATATTAAGGAAACATGCTAAGTTGAAAGACTATCGTTTCTGACCACAATGCTGATGCCAGTATTTTCTCCTTTTGTAATTTCCGTTCCGTGAAGGAATTTCTGTTTGTTTTGGCCTGTGTGTTGTTATCAGCTACCCAGTTTGACAGCCAGGCCGGGTTGCCAGATTAACCTGTAAAAACGTAAAACCAGCTTGCTACAACTATAATGTTAATACAGTCATGAAAGTACCAAACAAACAACCGGGATTAACGGAGATAGACTACCCAACGTAAAAAAAACGGCATGTTTCTAACAGTTGTTAGAAACCAGAGATAACAAACCCCGGGTAGATATTGGAGATGTACTTGAAAGATTAAAAGGACATTGAGTTAATTTAAGGAGCTAATTTCCTACTGAACAGGTAAGCATTAGCTTCAGGTTAATTTATCACGGCTACAAATATGGGCATTTTATGTCATTTCAACATTTGTGTACTCACATGGAATTATATAGCTATAGTACCTGAGTTGTTTACTTACTCGCAAAAGGGACAGGCGCAGACTCAATAGACTGATCAGGAGAGCGAGCTCTGTCCTGGACTGTCCTTTGGACCCCATAGAGAAAGCAGGGGAGAGGAGGATGTTAGCTAAGCTGACATCCATCATGGACAACACCTCCCACCCCCTACATGACACTGTGGGGTCCCTGAGCAACTCCTTTAGCAGCGGACTGATACACCCACGGTGTAAGGAGAGGTACCGCGGTCAGACTCTACAACACCTGCACTACCTGATAATGTTGTTGTTTCTGTTCCTGTTTTTCATTCACCAAACACACTCTCTGTGTATCTTTATTATCTGTATTTTTAATTTTCCATTACAAGTACTTACTTTTTCAATATTATTATGGTCACAGGTAAATATAATTTATATTATGTTTTCCTACTTTGGCTATATTAATTTAATTTAATTATTATAACAGTTTATCAAAGAACCAGAGTTATTGCAAGGAGGGCCACCAAATTTTACTTTTTTGAAAGTTTTTTATAACAGAAGAATACTTTGCACATCTATCGTTTGGGCATCGCTTATTGAGCGTCTGGATGTCTTTACATTACACACATTGTTAATGTGATGGACAGTAAATCTGAATTCTGCCCAGCAACATATTCACGCCACAGTCGACAAAGGAAGGAAAAAAGTTGCCAGTCTACTAAGGGTTAGGATGGAGACTGCTTCGTTGCTGCTGTCAAACCCAATGGTTCACATAATAATTTACAGTAACTTTCTGGCCAATTGTTGCCAGTGAGTTACTGTTAAATTTATTTATTTCTCTTTATTCTAAGCCGAAAAAGTATGTCTGTTAGTTGGGTACAGAGATCTGCGTGAGGACGAGCTTTTATGACTGTCAATATAGCCAGCCTCTAACGTTAGCTACTCTGCTGTGCTGTGAAGTAATTTCTGGCTATGTGAGACAAGCATCTAGCAACATTGTTGTGGATGCTGCGGTCTCAGCCTGGCAACCTCCGTGAGCCTGGGGAGGAGGGGGCGGGGGAGACGACTCTTTCCAGTATTTTTAATTTGTACTGTATTTTAAACACTAGCTGTCAGTATTACATATTGCACCTTATAGTCATTCACACAAAAAATATTTTTATAAGGCACACAGATCCTATCCTTTGCGGATAATAAAAAAGAGGCAGTATACACTGTAGCAAAACAAATATTATCAATGTTTCCTCTACCTCTACTGCTTCCTCTTCTACTCTTTGAGGCTCTTCGGGTGAGTTGCAAGTTGTTGGGACCATTGTCCTCTCCCCGCGTGTGTGCTCTCCTGTCCTGGATAATGAATCAACAGTTAACATACAACTAAAAAATGTATATAGTATATCCAGTAGATGTTTATATAATTAGCAGTGCTGTAAATTACACTTGTGCAGTACTACTGTATACAGTACCTTGTAAATCTCCCAGAGTAATAAAAGTACCAAACCGCAGCAACAAGGGCAATCAGCAAAAGACTAATCAGCAAAAGACCAAATAAGATCCAACCAGTATTGCTGGCATCTGTATGAAGACAGGACACAGAAAGAACACAGGAAACAGATACAAATATACTGTAATAAATTGCCAGTTCATAAGGTACAACCCTGCAATGAATCCCATCTTAAAGCTTATCCTATTTCGTTTTTGACTGAGCTGTCTCAGCTCCTTTGACAGTCTGAGTTTTCACAAGATGGTGGAAACTGTAGAGGAAAAACATCCAACAACAGCTGAGTTGTTGGAATGGTGATTTAATGATTGAGGATTGATCGTATGTTCAGAGTAAGTGGACAACTTGGTACACTAAATGCTTCAGTTTTTGAGAGTGGCGTCAAGTTCTTCAGGATCATGGCGTGCTTACACATTCTTATGTATTATTTAAATGCTTACAAATATTTGACTATCCATTCACAAGTCACATAACACACATGTTCAAACATGTGAAATGTTCTGGTCATGTTCATTTCATGTGTCTGTTGCTTCTTCTTATACCCAGGACCTGCTGGGAAATCCTATCAAAACACATTTAGCAAGGGATTTTTGCATGGTGTTTGAATGCAATGTTAGTCAACTAAATGTAAAATGAAGGCTAATATAAAACTAAATGCTATGAAACAGAGAAAACATACACTACCGTTCAAAAGTTTGGGGTCACCCAAACAATTTTGTGTTTTCCTGAAAAGTCACACTTATTCACCACCATACGTTGTGAAATGAATAGAAAATAGAGTCAAGACATTGACAAGGTTAGAAATAATGATTTGTATTTGAAATAAGATTTTTTTTACATCAAACTTTGCTTTCGTCAAAGAATCCTCCATTTGCAGCAATTACAGCATTGCAGACCTTTGGCATTCTAGCTGTTAATTTGTTGTGGTAATCCCCACGCTTCCAGAAGCAGCTCCCACAAGTTGGATTGGTTGGATGGGCACTTCTTGCGTACCATACGGTAAAGCTGCTCCCACAACAGCTCAATGGGGTTCAGATCTGGTGACTGCGCTGGCCACTCCATTACCGATAGAATACCAGCTGCCTGCTTCTGCTCTAAATAGTTCTTGCACAATTTGGAGGTGTGTTTAGGGTCACTGTCCTGTTGCAGGATGAAATTGGCTCCAATCAAGCGCTGTCCACTGGGTATGGCATGGTGTTGCAAAATGGAGTTATAGCCTTCCTTATTCAGAATCCCTTTTACCCTGTACAAATCTCCCACCTTACCAGCACCAAAGCAACCCCAGACCATCATATTACCTCCACCATGCTTAACAGATGGCGTCAGGCATTCTTCCAGCATCTTTTCATTTGTTCTGCGTCTCACAAACGTTCTTCTTTGTGATCCAAACACCTCAAACTTGGATTCATCCGTCCACAACACTTTTTTCCAGTCTTCCTCTGTCCAATGTCTGTGTTCTTTTGCCCATCTTAATCTTTTTCTTTTATTGGCCAGTCTAAGATATGGCTTTTTCTTTGCCACTCTGCCCTGAAGCCCAGAATCCCACAGCCGCCTCTTCACTGTAGATGTTGACACTGGTGTTTTGCGGGTACTATTTAATGAAGATGCCAGTTGGGGACCTGTGAGGCGTCTGTTTCTCAAACTAGAGACTCTAATGTACTTATCTTCTTGCTCAGTTGTGCAACGCGGCCTCCCACTTCTTTTTCTACTCTGGTTAGAGCCTGTTTGTGCTGTCATCTGAAGGGAGTAGTACACACCGTTGTAGGAAATCTTCAATTTCTTAGCAATGTCTCGCATGGAATAGCCTTCATTTCTAAGGACAAGAATTGACTGTCGAGTTTCAGATGAAAGTTCTCTTTTTCTGGCCATTTTGAGCGTTTAATTGACCCCACAAATGTGATGCTCCAGAAACTCAATCTGCTGAAAGGAAGGTCAGTTTTGTAGCTTCTGTAACGACCTAAACTGTTTTCAGATGTGTGAACATGATTGCACAAGGGTTTTCTAATCATCAATTAGCCTTCTGAGCCAATGAGCAAACACATTGTACCATTAGAACACTGGAGTGATAGTTGCTGGAAATGGGCCTCTATACACCTATGTAGACATTGCACCAAAAACCAGACATTTGCAGCTAGAATAGTCATTTACCACATTAGCAATGTATAGAGTGTATTTCTTCAAAGTTAAGACTAGTTTAAAGTTATCTTCATTGAAAAGTACAGTGCTTTTCCTTCAAAAATAAGGACATTTCAATGTGACCCCAACATTTTGAACGGTAGTGTACATTAAATATGAAATACATTAAATGCAGAACTTGTTTTCATTAGAAAAGGTAGAGAGGTCCTTTTCACAGCAGACATCCCAAATCCCAGGGTGCAAAGCTTCTACTACCAGAAACTACCAGACATGTTTCCAGGTAAGAAGACACAAGATTACACATAATTTGTAAAGTATTACCTTGAAACAAAAGGGAAATATTTAGAACATAAAAGGTGGCTGAATTTCATTATTATCATGTTATTACAATATTAATATAACTCTATTACAACTACCCGGATATACATATGGTTATCATTGAACCATTCCTAGTTATTACCTTGGTAATTGCATGTTATTATATCTGTTACCTTTTTATCACCTTATTACCCCAGTATTACATATTATTACTGTGATTTATTACCCTGTTATTACCTTGGTAATTACATGTTATTACCTATATATTACCTCTTTATTTTCATACTGTTATCCCACTATTACCATGTTATTACCGTGGTGGAATTTAATGTGCTACCACATTCTCTAGTGTGTCCCGGGAGAAATCCTAATAAATTCAACTCCAGCCGTGGATGTCCAACCTTCTTCCATAGGTTTAACCACTCACTTTAAAAAAATAAGAGACACAAATTACAGAGTCAAACAACTTCATTTGACAAACCCAAAGCCAAATTAAACCAGACCTCACCTGTCACATGCACATAGAGGTAACTATGTTTTTTTCCATAAGGGTTACTTGCTTCACACTGGTAGAGGCCATTGAGGTCAGAGGTCATACTCGGGAACTGTAGTGTTGCACCATCTACTTTGACAGCCAACTGGGGCCACGGCTGGCTCTTTCTGAAACAGACAAACAAGGCTCAGCATGACAATGGACAGCCTAATAAATACAACCACAAGTCAGAAAAATGTTGCAAACTGTTGAGTTGTACCAAAAGTTGAATTTCAATAATTAGTTATTTATTTGTTCTCTTAACGGATAGATGTGTTGTTGTTCTGACTCACCAGATAGCATTTTATATTTTATAAATATATATTTATTTTATTGTAATTATATATATATATATATATATATATATATATATATATATATATATATATATATTTAATGTTTATTCTGCACAATAACTGAAGTGTAAACAATAATTTACGGTTTTAACTGGGGCTGATGTGCTGGAGTAGTTTGTGATTTAAATTAAATGATCTCATTGGAAGATTAAGTTTGCTTTGTTCATTTTTTGGGCACTGGTAATGTCCAGCTCCATTCCTGAGACAATAATGACTCTGCAGTGCACTGGCTTCAAATAGTAAACATGGAGACAGTGGAACCAGATAAATATCCCACCTTATGCAAGCAGGATGTGAATTACATGAACAGAGGACACTGAACACACAAATATGTCTTTTTATTCTTTGCTTTAGTGTTTGTAAACAAATACTCTACCTGCTCCAGATAAAGTCTGCATTTGGGTTGGCTTCAGTCACACATTCAAATGAGCCTTTAGATCTTTCACTGATATTCACATCAGTGGGTGAAACTGCAAGAAACAGAGAGGAAGAGAAAATGAGCGTTAATTCAGGGATATACTAATACTAATAACTCGGTGTAGACTGCACAGATGGTTTTCATTTGTCTCGCTACTGACAGCACTGCACATTTAAAAAAAAACAGAGCAGGAATTCTCCTTTAAGCTCAAATGGACCCTTTAGTACAACTGATCTTCTGTTGCTAGTGGAATTTCCCCTCCTACTCATGACAACAACAAACTGAACACTTCTCCATTGTTCCACCCGACCCTTCCATGAAACTATCCCAAAAGTGAGCTAGTAACAGAATCCAGCCCTGCCATAAAATAATCCACTATACAGTTTCAACTGTTTGTTGTCCGTTAATAAAACCTGGCTGTGTGATGAATAGGCTTCACCTTGATTTACTGACTCTGTCGTAGTGTTGGGAAACAGCAGCCTCAGTAAAGATAAATCTTAAAAAAATAGTTCCGTGTAAACATGAAGACTCCAGCGCTTGCCAGCTGTAATGGTTAAGGGACTTGTGAATTGTAGATATTTGTTAAGTTGAGAAATACAGGCTTTTGATTTTTTTTTCTATAAATGGATCTTGGATACGCTGTACATTCTAAAAACAAAATGTAGACGCACCCAAACTAGTCATTCCTGTAACAGCAGTTAAGAAATCAGTAGCTCCTTTCACACGGCCTGTTAGGTTAAGACGAGACTGTTGCGCTTTGCCGTCTGTGTGAAGGCTACAAAGACAGAACGGGAGGACAGAGTTGTTGCGGTGGCAGCGAAGGTTTTCACAGAGCTGTAACAGAGACAAACGGATGTCTGTGTGAAAGGGACAGCTGGCATGGCAGTATTACAATCAATGGTCATGTCAGTGACAAAGAAGTGTTCAGTTTAGCCAAAGTTATCAATAACTTGTACGAACATAGCATGCAATAATCCGCTTGCTCTCTCCCTCACACACACACACACACACACACCACACACACACACACACACACACACACACACACACACACACACACACACACCACACACACACACACACACACACACACACACACACACACTTGTGGTGGTAAAGCATTGTGCTACAATAATAGATAAATAATAAATAAACTCCCAGAAACCTGTAGATCCGCTGCTACTCTCAGTTCTTTTAAATCAAGGCTGAAGACCTTTTTTTTGATGCTGCCTTTCTTTAAATGACTGCTCATTTCTTTAAATTTCTTATGCTGCACTGTAACTTTTATTCTTGTGTTTTATGTGTCCTAATGTTTCTATTTTGTTTTTAACTGTCTATTAATGTGTTTTATTAGTTTTGAATGCTTATGATTTTTAACTGTTTGTACTTGTGCTTTATCTGTTTAACTGATTTTGTGTAAAGCACTTTGAATTTCCCTGTTGCTGAAATGTGCTATACAAATAAAGCTGCCTTGCCTTGCCTGCCTTGGGAGTTGGGGTTTGCGTGGGTAGTTAATGGTGAGGAACAGCTCACACCCACTAGGCGCAGATGCTGTTGTTGCACACTATTGTGATTTACAGTGGCTTGCATAAGTTTACACACCCATGCTAAAGTTGATTAAAAAGAGGAATAAAAAAAACACATCTTGGAAATTGATCTTAATTAAACAAATTAGGAAAATCCAACCTTTTAAAGACACCAATTTTCTTTGTAAACAAATAATGTATTGTAAATAAAAAAATGTTCTTTCTTAAAATACAGGGGGCATAAGTATACACAACCCTATATTAAATTCCCATAGAAGCAGGTATATTTTATTTTTAAAGGCCAGTTACTTCATGGATCCAGGATACTATGCATCCGGATAAAGTTCCCTTTATCTTTGTAATTAAAATAGCGCCACATCATCACATACCCTTCACCACACATAGAGACAGGCATGGGAACGTTCAATAAGATCATCTCTCAATGCAAATCAAACTAGCTATTAAGCTAACTAAAATGACACCATGTCAATCTCTATGTATGGTGAAAAAAAAACAGGAAAATAAACAGAGGTATATGCAGTAGCTGAATTAACACAACTTTTATGCCTTTCTGTCACATCTACTGCAGTTAAATTCACTGTGTTCACTTGGAAGGAATAACTGCACATGGCTAGGCACTAGTAATGACATTTTGAGCATGTTTAGAGGCTAAAAACAAGTTTAAAACTTGCTCTGTATAAGCCTGTTAGGTGCCAACTCTGACAGGAGGATAACTCGGTGTAGACAGCACCAATGGTTTTCATTTTTCTCGCTACTGACAGCACTACACATTTAAAAAAAACAGAGCTACATGTTGAAATTGACTGGAATTTAACAGAAAACAACAGCTTTCTAGGTTTACCATGGAAGCTGCCTACTATTGAGAATGCAAGACAGCGGTTAGTGCACATTTAGCCAAATTAGCTATTAGCTAAACTAACATTAGCTTCCCGGTGGAAGCTAACGACAGAAGCGTGTGAACAGATCATGATTTGTGCAGTGTTGTAAATCCTCGTAAAACAAGATTCTCATCTTGCATGCTGATAGCTCTCCCTTTTTTAAGTTTTGTGAATGACACAAGGATTGGATTTCAAAGATTTTTCAAAACCTCTGCAGTTTGCCCTGGCATGCTGTCCGTTAACTTTTGGGTCACATCCTGACTCATGGCCGTCCATTCTTGCATAACAATTCTCCAAGGTTGTCTGAATTTGTGGGGTTTTGTTTGTCCGCCCGCCTCTTGAAGATTGACCACAAGTTCTCAATGGGATTAAGGTTTGGGGAGTTTCCTGGTCATGACTTAAATTGTTGATGTTTTGTTCCCCGAGCCACTTGGTTATCACTTTGGCCTTGTGCCTAGGTGCTCCATCACGCTGGAAAAGGCGTTGTTGGTCTCCAAACGGTTTTTGAATGGTTGGGAGAAGTTGCTCTCGGAGGATGTTTTGGTACCATTCTTTATTCATGGATGTATTTTTAGACAAAATTGTGAGTGAACCAACTCCCTTGGCTGAGAAGCAACCCCACACATGAATGGTCTCAAGATGCTTCACTGTTGGCATGACACAGGACTGATGGTAGCGCTCACCTTGTCTTCTCCAGACAAGCTTTTTTTCCGGATGCCCCAAACAATCGGGAAGGGGATTCATCTGAGAAAATGACTTTGTCAGTCCTCGGCAGTCCAATCCCTCTACCTTCTGCAGAATAATAATCTGTCCCTGATGTTTTTCCTGGAGAAAAGTGGCTTCTTTGCTGCCCGTCTTGACACCAGGCCATCCTCCAAAAGACTTCACCTCACTGTGCGTACAGATGCACTCACACCTGCCTGCTGCCATTCCTGAGCAAACTCTGCACTGGTGATGCCCCGATTCCGCAGGTGAATAGACTTTAAGAGACGGTTCTGACGCTTGCTGGACTTTCTTGGACGCCCTGAAGCCTTCTTCACAACAACTGAACCTCTCTCCTTGAAGTTCTTGATGATCCGATAAACGGTTGATTTAGGTGCAATCTTACTAGCAGCAATATCTTCGCCTGTGAAGCCCTTTTTGTGCAAAGCAATGATGACAGCACGTGTTTCTTTGCAGGTAACCATGGTTAACAGAGGAAGAACAATGGTTTCATGCACCACCATCCACCACCCTCCTTATAAAGCTTCCAGTCTGTTTTTCTAACTCAACCAGCATGACAGAGTGATCTCAAGCCTGGTCCTCATCAACACTCTCACTTGTGTTAACAAAATAATCACTGACATGATGTCAGCTGGTCCGTTAGTGGCAGGGCTAAAATGCAGTGGAAATGTTTTTTAACATTAAGTTCATTTTTAGTGAAAGGAGGGACTTTGCAATTAATTGCCGTTCATCTGATCACTCTACATAACATTCTGGAGTACATGCAAATTGCCATCATAAAAATTGAGGCAGCAGACTTTGTGAAAATTTATATTTGTGTCATTCTCAAACTTTTTGACCACGACTGTATATTGTTTTCCCCGTAGATTAGGAAATAACTTCCATGCTCTGATCCTTACTGTTGTCGTAAAGCATTTTCACACTTGGGTGAATTGGAAAGGATTCCCCTGGTTGTGTTCATCAAAAGAATCTGGTTGTTTTAGCCATTTTAAATTACTAGTGCAGTGCCCATTCAAAATGTGCCTGATCGGATTGGGCTGTGGGCTTGGCCTCTGGTGTGCTGCAAGCAGATTTTTCTACAACCTTTCCTCTAAACAACTTGACAATAGGCATTTTGCCTCCTTGGGTGCTGACCAATACATCTGACATGTCATAGTGCACAAGCACAAGTACGGATCATGTTATTATTGCTAAAAAATAAAATTTACACGTACATTTTTAATGTTAACATTTATAGTTCATAAGTCAGTCAGATGAACAGTTGTCGAATACAAATCAAAAGGACAGACAGGCAGAAATTCTTTACACTTTAGTTAGCTGTTTCAGTTTAGGCCATACACTAATAAAAATACACTTAAGCAAAACTAGAATCCCTGATAGTAACCTTTTCAAATGAAGAGTGACATGGCACATTATTCTTGCACATTTCACAGACGTGATGTAGATGGCGAGTGGCTTTGCAAGCATGAATGCATAATATGAAACTGATCCGGTCCATGAGCTTTTCTCCAATGACTGACTTCTTGTGAAAAATCAGTTTACATGTTTAGCACAAATGTATCTTTTTGTTAAAGAAAATGCAACGCTGTTAGTAACGCTGTTATTTTATAACCCCGTTATTCCCATCACTGTAAATGAGACCCCAGAGCCTTCTTGCACCATAAAAAGCAGTAACAAGCAGTAAAACAAAGGAATTAAACTACATCATTCATGATGGAGAATTTAATAAATAACAAAAAAATAATATAATAAGTAATATGAGTAAGTATACTCACAGTAGACCTGTATGTCGAAGGACAAGGTTTCTTCTTCCAACGTGGCTGCACTGGTGACGACGCACTGGACAGAATGACCGTTGACTTCTTTGGTAGGTACTCCAAACAGCGAGCTGGTTGTGGTAGTCGTACCATTGGCATGCTGGGTGAAGTTGGTCGTTTCCCTCACTGTTTCTCCCAGAGAACCCACAAGCCACCTTACCAGTGCAGGAGGCTTGGAACTAGCAGCTATGCAAGTGACGAGGGAAACCTCTTCATTTCCCAAAGTAGGATGATTATCCTCCAGGCTTGAGACCGGAGGCACTAGGAAAGTTCCAGTACATATAAAAGTCAATATGCAAGCATGACGGTAAGAACAATTCTGTTGCACAAACACATATTTTAAAAAAAAATAAACGTTATACCAAGCAAGTTTAGAGGTATGTCTGTCTTGTGATTTCCACTGGGGAACAAAGTAAAGATACACGTGTAGGTGCCTTCATCCATCAGTTTGACATTGGATAACTGCAGAGTTGCAATGTTTTCTTTAAAGTTCCCGATAAATTTAAATCGATCATCCCGTCCGTTGACAAACTGTGGTCCATCTACGTCCAAGACGGTAAAGAAATTAACATTTATGGGGTTTCCTCTGGTCATCTTCTGCCATGAAATCTGGGTTAGGTGCTCCGTGGTGTCGATGAGTTTGCAGGGTAAGATAGCGGTCTCTCCTTGCACAACGGTTATGTTTCCTCCAATAACCTGGAGAGCTGTAAGGTGCATAAAACGTCATCAGACAATCAGGTTCAAAACACAAGTATAAACACACATGAATTCAGGAAAATTGTAGGAGAAATTCAGGATTTTTCTAAATGATGGTTTGGAAACCTAGCTGGCTTGAGTGACGCAGAGATTGAAAAGTGGCTGATGGTATGCCACTAGTGATACAGCAGCATAAGCCGATCTCCTGGCGTCTTATATCGCTTACCACATCTGCCCACTTCCCCTTTTCATTTGCGAATTTTAAGGTAACTAGGAGTGTATTTGTTTTAAGAAGAATGCTATTATATTGAAATAAACCATTTCTACCTAAATTTGACTCACCTACATTTCTAACTATCATCGTTTCAGGCACTTCCAGTCTTCAATAATGTAATTATCATTAAATAAGTATAAGGCCTATTTCTTTTAGGAATCACGTCTAGTAAGTAATTACTACTACAGAGTTGCCGTAGTAAATCAGACACCAGCTGAAGTTTATTTAATGCTATACTCCTAATAGTAATAAACAGGCTTACATTGCAATCTCTTAGGCCTACATGTAGGTCTACCTATATTTAAATAATCACACAGTACCAGAGTTTATAAGTGATCAACTTATTGCTGTACCGCAAGACCACACAGACTCAAAAACTTGCGTACACAAATTCAGACCAGACATGAGATTATTTTGCGTCCTACGCTTACGTTTAAATTGATAAAGGTCTTGCCTTGCGTAGGAATCGTCATACGCCCGCCCTACGCCTGTTTTAGGTCGTACACACGTTTCATAAAACGAGGGCCACTGTGACGCGCTCGCGATTGTATTGCAGTGCTTTATTGCTTCAAAATACAACTAGCACTGCAGGTGCCAAATGTTAAGATTCTTTGTGAGTCCAAATTAGTGTGTTAGTGTGGCGGTCAACAGAAAGTGTTTACTCCCAGGATAACCCCATCTCTGCCAAAGTCCCAAAAACCCAGGTGAACAGGTGATGCAAACCAATAATTTGAACAGATGTGATAATGTTATAAGGTTGGTTGCGGGAACGTTCCCTGAAGGTTTGTTTTGGTTGTATTTTGGTTGTTTGCTGGTTAATTGGAAGGTTTTCCTAACGTTCCGGGAACGTTCGTTTTTGGCTACAGCAACTTGCTATAAGGTTTCACATTTGGTAAAAGTTCTAAAAATTCAAACTGATTTGCAGGTTGTGCAAAATGTGCATTTGTTTCTTAACACTTAGTAAATAGAAATAGGCCTACTCTTTGTTTATGCTGTGCCAGCTGTCCAACAATCTCTACTGCTACTTCTTTGAGCCAGTCAGCTGTATCAGCATGATTGCACATGTAGGAAGCCAGCAATGCAGCCATGTAGTCAGAAGGGCTTTCTGTTGTCATTTTCAACTGTATAAATTGCATTAGTTTGTGGACTATAAATAACTAAAACTCAACAAAAAAAAATAAAGAAATAAAGAAAAATAAACTTGGAACCTCGACTGAGGTAGTAGCCTACTAAAAGAAGTAGCTGGTAGCAGGTCCCAGGGACTTTTTTTTGTAATGGAAAACCACAAAAGGCGAGTCGAGTCGAGTAGATCCCACGCTGTGGAAAAGCGCCATGCAGGGCTAAATCTGGCACATTGAAATGTTGGACTATGTACTCAAAACAAAAACAGTTGGGAGAAGTTGAGTAGGGTCTTTGTTTGAACACGTGCTTTTGAAGAGCATTAGGAAAGGACTTTGGTTTGCTAAATTTAAACTCACTACAACTAATCCACACGTTACATACACTCTCCACACTGTTTCACTCCTAACCGTTACATCTCATCATCACGTTTTAGTTACTTGGTTTAAAAAAATACTTTTGTGCATTCAGGCTCGTGTCATCCTTTGTTGCCAGATAACACGTGCAAATTTGGTTATTGTCCAATAAAAGAACCCTCTTTGTAGCCTATGTCACTATTTTGAACATAGTCAAACCTGGCTTAGTAGGCTATGTCTGCCAATAAAAGTGTAAGTAATTTAGAGGCTTGTAATAAATAATGATTGTCTCTCTTCAAAGACAGACAATCATTATTGTCGTGATCACGCCTCTGAATTGTATTTTATTGTATTGTGATTTCAATAAAACAATTTTTATTTGTGTAGCCTACCCTCACTTTTATCTATACGAGGACATTGTTAATATTTATACGAGGACACACACAGACGGTAAATTGAAGTTCTGCGTGATGTTCATATAAAGTTCATAAAAAAAATCTTTTGTCAATGTGTTCATTCTTAGTATTACATGTCTAACTTTTGTTTATTTCTTTATAGGCCAGCTGAGAAGGACTGAGCCGTGAAACCATGGAGCCCCTTTTAAATTTTTGTATTAATATATATTTAAAAAATTTAGTGATTTATTTTGCACACACTTTAACAAACTTCTTTATGCATCTTGCACTACATTTGCACTACATCTTATTTTTGTTGTTGTTTGAATTAAAGTTTTGTACATGCCATCATGTTTTCCTGTTCATTCATTCCTACTAATATAACTTTTGTATGTATGTACGTGTGTGTGTATAGTACATACATACACACAAATGGTACGGGTGTTAGTTTTTTGAAAGGTTAGGGGAATGTAATCTTTTGTTAACGTTCTGGGAACGTTCGTTTATGGTTACAGCGAACGTCCCCCTAACGTTCTTTAAAGGTTGCAACGTTAAGGGACTGTTCCGTAACGTTCGCTAAAGGTTGCAACGTTCTCGAAATGTTCGCCTAACGTTCGCTAAAGGTTGCAACGTTCTCGAAATGTTCGCCTAACGTTCGCTAAAGGTTGCAACGTTCTCGAAATGTTCGAACTTTTAGAGAACGTTAGGGGAACGTTCCGAGAACGTTCGCTGTAACCAAAAACGAACGTTCTGGGAACAAAAAAAATGAATGCTGGGAAACATGCTGTTGTAACGGATGTGGACAAGGTGTTAAAGGTTTTAACTCCGTTACTGCCACAGTAATATGATCGTTTAAAAAAAAAAGGCCTACCTTCTATTACTGTCCTCAGAATCAGTGTAAATGCCAATAAAGGCAGAGTGTTGGTTCTGGAGAAACACGATGTCCATGTTGTTGTCATGAGTTTCCTTATTAGACATCCAGCAGCTGCTCCGTAGGCTACAGCCCTGACTGCAGTAACCAAGCAGACAAACGCGATGCACAAAGAAAAAAAACTTAATAATTTGACATTACGTGAGCAGCGTTCGGCAAACGCGCTGCATATACACACAACACAACCAAACCCACACGATACCAACAGAAAACCACACAAACCACGAAAACAAAGGCAACTAGAAAATGCCCCTACCTAAAGATGCTTTCACAACAGAAGAGCTCGAGGCCGCTAGTGGGGTCCGTGTACGTTTTGATGGTTTGTTTTTTCGTTTGAACCACAAAACAAAATAAGGAGAAAACCACCGTTTTTCGTTTGTCGTTTCAAACCAAAAACAAAGAGACGGTAAAAAGAGAGCCGTTCTTCCGTTTTGGTTTCTGAAGTCGAAAAACGAGTAAACCAATTTCAAATAACGGACCGTTTTTTGTTTTTTGGAATTCTTATTTTCATTTCTCCGTTTGAAGATCTACATTCAAGAAAGACAGGTGGGCCGGTGTTTCGGTTTAACTGGTTTTTAAGTTAACTGGTGATAGAGGCAGATGTGGTGTAGGTGTGCCATGAGAAACTCCGCAGAAATGATTACGTAGGTAGCTGCAGTGATGCCTGTTTGAAATACTGCAAACGTCAATAAATCGTCAAAATGTTCATGCTGTCATTATTTGTGTCATAATTGTGTTTAAAGTGTTGGTAATGACGTTTATTTAAACCTTCTGAAGTGTTTGCTGACTCTGCAGATGGAACACAAATAAAGACCGCTGAAATAAGCAGAACAGCGCTCAGTGCGCTCCGATTAACTTGTGTCACAACAAGTACTAGCATCGGTCATAGGCTCATATCGATTCATTTACACTTACAAATACCTAATATTTAACATGGGCAACACAACAGCTGTGTTGTAGAAAATAAAACCAAAGTTTCCACACGTCAACATGGTGCACAAATTCAAACTCAATATGCAATGTAAGATCTAGGTCGTGTTAAAGGAAATACATTGACTCAATGCTAAACGTCATTACCATTACTTTAAACACAATTATGACACAAATAATGACAGCATGAACATTTTGTCGATTTATTGACGTTTGCAGTATTTCAAACAGGCATCACTGCAGCTACCTACGTTGTGGTCTTCGTTCTTGCAACGGCATCACAAGTTAATTTAATAACAGTAGGCCTACTACAACATGGATTACGTGTTTGATATCTGTTACATTTCAATACAGCCTGTAAGTAAAACATAAGCTACATATGAGGTTTACACCCAGCTGAATGCAGATGTGGCAACATGTGCATCCGCTCAGATTACGTTGTGATACATAGGCATTTATAGGCTAGATGTAATTATATTTATGTAGGCTACGATGGGTTATGTTAAGTTGCAACCTTACAATCACGTTCCTTAATGTGCAGAATGCCTACTCATTCATCCAGATACAAATGATACCTCTCGCTTATTGAAACGCATATTGCATATAGCACAGTGGGTCGGAGAGAAACGTATTTTTTATTGCTCTGGGTGTCTGGCACATATTGTAGAATTGACTTGAAGTGCCGGAGTTCGAGCAAGTGTTGGTTGTAGAAAGTCAATCTTATGAATGTTCTGAATAGTTGCAACATTATAGTTAGGAAACAATGCAATTTCAGATATGTACAATCCAATTGTTAATAGTTATTTTAAGTTTAGATATCCATAATTACAAAAACATTCCAGATAGTGTAATTTAAAATATCCAAAACTTCACTATGCCTTAAATATTACATACATCATGCTATGAATGATATCTGAAGTTGAGTTGAGTCAGTAGGCCTATATGAAAAAATCCCATTTCGAAACATAGAAGTGATAGGGTCAAATAAATAACAGATAACATGAAACGTCCCCCGCTAACATACATCGACACATTTATCATTCCAACAGTATGCCTATATAATACACCAGTTTGCTTACATTTCAGAAACAGTGCTTTAACGGTGAAGTGTTATAGTCACAAGTCGATCGGGGTGTACCGTGACGTGCAGTAAGAGACACAGTCGCCAGACAACGGATGATAGTTCGTAACGACAACGGCAAGTGTTTGCATAAATGTCTGTCGGGGCAGGAATTAATGCTCAGCAACTCGTTTTTATCGTAAAGTTTCACAAGACACTGACAAATAAATGTGAAATAGAAGGAAAGCGATAATAATGTTTATTTCCTGGTTAGTCGGGAATGGGTCCTGAGAGACCACGCCTACACCACATCTGCCTCTATCACCAGTTAACTCAAAAACCAGTTAAACCGAAACACCGTCAGCCAAAGCGTCTGTTGTTGTCGTAGTGACGACAGCTGTTGAAAACAGGAAGAGAATACGTAGCTGTCCGCGTGAATGCCTTTTTGTTAAGTTGTCATTAAAATGTTCAACATAACGACGTGTTCATTACTTCTCTGAATTCTCTTTGGAATCTAGTCTGAGGAAACTTGTCCGTCGCGTTAGGACCGTGGTTTGCTGTTAGGGACAACAAACACAGCGTTGCTCTTCCTGTTAATGTCAAGAATACGATTTATTAAATACACCTATTCGTCTTCAGAGCCTGTTTAAGTAAACACGTGTCACGTAGAAAAGTATTTAGCGCTTTTAAAAGTAGAAAAAAAATGAATAATGAGTAATAACTTGGATTCGAACTCGTAGCTGCCTATGTGAGAAAACATATAAGTTTTAGGGGCCTAACGTAGCGCGCCATAGCATCGCATCAAAAGATACCGGGCATGACTTGATATCAACTCAAATGTCACACAGCGTCTCTTAAAATGAAGAGGCAGCCAGATCAACTGGTGACCACACCACACTGCGTGCAAATAACTGACAAATTGCTCTTGCTCAGAAATTGTCTTTATTTTGTTTAATTCCCACAAAATACACGCCCTGTATGTTTGTCAATTGTAAGCACGTTTAAATCCACCTGAAACTCAAATGTCCATCTCTGACAAAACAAATAATAAATAACATGATTTCACATACACGTGTGTGCTGAATGAATAGTACAGTGCAGATGCAGAACAGTAAGCACGTACAGTCATCAGACAGGTGCGCAGGCAGCCGTACTTTAAAGTCAGTAAGTGGGATAAGGGTTATGAATTTCAAAGGTTTTTTTGTAGTTCATTTCAGTCATCTGCAGCTGAGAACTGGAAGGAGTGGTGACCAAAGGAGGTGTTAAGTAGCCTATAACCTCAAGTTGAAGCTACTAACACAAATAGCCTATATAATTTATATTAATGTTAGTAGCTTAAGGCTACAGTGGTCACAACTGGATCTGACTGCCTCCTGTTTTAAAGATATGATGTATGAGATAGCTGAGACTTAGTTTTGTCAGAGATGGACATTTGAGTTTCAGGTGGATTTAAACGTGCTTACAATTGACAAACATAAAAAGGCGTGTATTTTGTGGGAATCAAACAAAGTAAAGACAATTTCTGAGCAAGAGCAACTTGTGAGTTATTTGCACGCAGTGTGGTGTGGTCACCAGTTGATCTGGCTGCCTCTTCATTTTAAGAGACGCTGTGTAACGTTTAAGTTGATATAAAACCATGCCCCACACTTACGGTTGCGATGCTATGGCGCACTGCGTTAGGCCGCTGAAACTTATATGTTTTCTCACATAGGCAGCTACGAGTTCGAATCCAAATTAGTACATTCATTTTTTTCCACTTTTAAAAGCGCTAAATACTTTTCTACGTGACACGTGTTTACTTAAACAGGCTCTGAAGACGAATAGGTGTATTTAATAAAACGTATTCTTGACATTAACAGGAAGAGCAACGCTGTGTTTGTTGTCCCTAGCAAACCACGTTCCTAACGCGACGGACAAGTTTCCTCAGACTAGATTCCAAAGAGAATTCAGAGAAGTAATGAACACGTCGTTATGTTGAACATTTTAACGACAACTTAACAAAAAGGCATTCACGCGGACAGCTACGTATTCTCTTCCCGTTTTCAACAGCTGTCGTCACTACGGCAACAACAGACGCTTTTGGCTGACGGTCGCCAGTTAACATGGACTCTCGTTAAACCGGAACACCGGTGTTATGTGCCTTCTGGTTTTTCCACCTACTGGTTTCCGAGGCTGTCCAGATGCCGTGTAAACCTCAACGGCTACCCACGTCGACAGATTCGCTACAAAATTCATAAACATTTTACTGGCCTTTGCATGTTTTGATCGTTTGTTTTTTCGTTTGAACCACAAAACGAAATAAGGAGAAAACCACCGTTTTTCGTTTGTCGTTTCAAACCAAAAACAAAGAGACGGTAAAATGAGAGCCGTTCTTCCGTTTTGGTTTCTGAAGTCAAAAAACGAAAAACGAGTAAACCAATTTCAAATAACGGACCGTTTTTTGTTTTTTGAAATTCTTATTTTCATTTCTCCGTTTGAAGATCTACATTACAAGAAAGACAGGTGGGCCGGAAGAAATAGTAAATATAGCCTATAAAAATAAAAGCCAAGCTTTTATAACGGGTAAATTGTGCTGCACTAACGTTATACCAGAGTAACGTTAGAAGAAAAAAAATCAATCAATAAATAGGCTGATATGAACCTGGACCCAAAGAAAAATGTTAGCAACAGTAGTTTATTACAGTTATTTAATATCGAGCCTATCCACGTGCACATCACCAGCCCCGTTTAATGAGCACATTGTTTGGTTCAATACAGCTGGTAGCCTAATAGAGGGTAGCCTGAGAACCTGTGTGTGCAGAGTTGGTACTGTTAGCGCTATATTAAATAATTAAATGTATCTTTATTGTGGTTTCCACGTAATGGACCATCAAGGGCAGTTCAAAACGATTACAAAAACAGACCAGTAGGTGTCGCACCATGCCTGCTGTGTGCAAACTGCTGTCATATAAAGATGAAAGAGAAATTAAGTTTTATGTTCAGTAACTTTGGAAAGCTAAACATTTTCCATTATTTTCATTATAACTGTGCTTTCACAAATCACGTTTCTCAGCCCTGCTGCTTAAGTCATTAGCCTACTAACCAAAATGAGCTCTTTCTCGTCATAATGTTTGGCTGATTTCCATGTGTGCTATTATACTGCGTGAACTGTTTTAGGAGTTGACTGTGACACTCACAAATTTAAAAACATGTCTCACATATAGGCCTATAGTCCAGTGGAGGGTGTGGCTCTAGTGTGTGTAATAGACAACAAGCAAGTGAACATAATCTAAACATTTTAATAAATAAATTGATTCATTTATTATTTGCATAAAATAACAATAGATTAACAACAAAGGGACATTTCAACTAAACTTAACTATTCTGCAAGTGAACATAATAGAAAAAAATTTGAACAAGTTAATAATTTATCATTTGCCTAAAATGACATCACCCCGATGGTCAGCAACAGATGAACATAACTCGATTTAACAGGCCCCCCAACAACAACCCTCTTAAAATAAAAACTACACACACTCCTGACTACATCAGCCAAATTCCCACGCCAAGTTATTGTCAGCTTTTAGAGAGGAGCAATAGAAAGCATCCTGACTGGAAACATCCCAAACTGGCATGGGATGTGCACAGCCCAGGACCAGGACCAGGACCAGGACCTGAGGGCTCTACAGCGGGAGGTTAAAACTGCTCAGAGGATCATTGGTACCCATCTCCCCAGCTTCAGTGATATCAGGGAGTGAGGTGCATACGCAGAGCCCAAAGGATCCTAAAGGACAGTACCCCCCCAGCCACAGCCTGATCACCATGCTGCCTTCTGGGAAGGGATATGGAGGTTTCTGCTGCCGCACCACCAGACTGCAGAGCAGCTTTTCTTCCAAAGCTCTCAGACTCTCACATTCTAATTCATCCCCAGCACTGCTCCACTAGCTAGAGTTTATTTCTGTTTACCATTTTTATAATTGCTTCTACAGTATATTAACTTATATTTTCTGCTATGAGAGAAGGGAGTTACAAACTCAATTTATACTTCATACTATATAACCTGTTATATTGTGACAAAATAAATCTACCCACCTACCTTAAAGAAGAATAAAATGAATGTTTTGGAAAAGCCAAGTCAAAAGTTCTGACCTTAAAATGATTGAAATGTTGTGGAAGGATGAGGAAGCAAGCAGCTCATGTGAGGAACCCCAGATGGCCTACATCAGGACATTTCTGATGTGAGTTTGTTGTCTGAGCTGCTAAGAAGCTGATAGCAGTGTTAGAATCAGGTTAAAACAGAAGGGCATGCAGGTTTAACTCTGGGATTGGGGTGAATAATGATGATGATGATGATGATGATGATGGTGATAGCTAGGTTACAAATAAAATCAAAAACCAAATGAAGTGAACAACAACAAATACATCTGTATCAGTAATCTTGATTTAAAACAGTTCCCATAGGCACATTACAGTCAGTCATTTAAATACTGCCATCTGCTGGTCGAAAGGGGGAACAGTTTGGTCCATTGTGGGGAAACCACATTAAATATGAACTTAATTATTTAATATAGCGCTAACAGTACCAACTCTGCACACACAAGTTCTCAGGCTACCCTCTATTACCAGCTGTATTTAACCAAACAATGCGCTCATTAAACGGGGCTGGTGATGTGCACGTGGATAGGCTCGATATTAAATAACTATAATAAACTACTGTTGCTAACATTTTCTTTGGGTCCAGGTTCATATCAGCCTATTTATTGATTGATTTTTTTTCTTCTAACGTTACTCTGGTATAACGTTAGTGCAGCACAATTTACCCGTTTAAAAAACTTGGCTTTTATTTTTATAGGCTATATTACTATTACTTCCGGCCCACCTGTCTTTCTTGTAATGTAGATCTTCAAACGGAGAAATGAAAATAAGAATTTCAAAAAACAAAAAACGGTCCGTTATTTGAAATTGGTTTACTCGTTTTCGTTTTTTGACTTCAGAAACCAAAACGGAAGAACGGCTCTCATTTTACCGTCTCTTTGTTTTTGGTTTGAAACGACAAACGAAAAACGGTGGTTTTCTCCTTATTTCGTTTTGTGGTTCAAACAAAAAAACAAACGATCAAAACGTACACGGACCCGCCAGCGACGTAACAACGTCAGTATTCATTTTAACATTTGGCCCTCTCTTATACAGTATTTTATCAGAGCAATACATTTACGTAGCTAGCTGCTGTGTTGAGACTGACTTCTAAAAAATATGTTAAAAAATAACTTAATGCCCATGTCAATGTGCAATAAAGGTCTATAGAACTACAATTTGTTTTTTTTTCTGAAGTAACTATAGGGACATACAGTATTGTAGTCACTCAAGAAGACAGTGGTAATTTTATAAATTTGTAATTAAGTCATTGAAGTAATTGAAAATGCACTAGGTGCTGTTTAATCTGTAGGGTTATTGTAAATTCATAACAAAAGTATGATCACAAATTGCAAAGGAAAAAATAACTTATTCAATATAATGATTAAATCAAATATACCTGATATTTACTGCACTGACATTTTTAAAGTATGAAAACTAAAAACCATACAAGGCCATATGTCAAAATCTTATTCTAACAGTTTAAATACAATAAAACATGCATACAGCCAATAAAATATATAAATGATATGCCTACTACAGTACATACTTCTGAAGTGCCAACTGTTAGGTTTGAATGGTGAACAGAACGCAGAGCCAGGAGTGTGAATTAACTGGTTTGTTTAAAGTACTGAAGTATCGAGTCTAGGTTTCTGAGGGGAAAAAGCACGTCCAGGGTGAACAGGTCTGGTGGTTTCCGGGAAGGAGCGAGTCTGTCAGAGGAAGACAGTAAGCCAGTTACTGGTGGGTACAGTGGATGGAAGGAGTCAGGTTCCAATGGTAGCGGAGGCACAAGAGAAAGGATAAGGACAGGCAAATACACACATAACTCAACAGATAGCAAGGTTAGTCATGAGCAAGACTAACTGTGGTTGTTGTGACTATGATCTGATGCAGAGTGGAGGAATCAGCCGGGATACTGTATAAAGCAGAGATGGATTGTGCTAGATGAGATGGAGCTGGAACCTGACTCTCGTACACCAGACTCCACTCCTGCAATTAGGACCGAGAGGAAGAGGGGGGAGACAGAGAACCTAGGAGCAGCAGGCCTGACAGTAACACCAGGACATCTGTTACAGGATTCACATTTTGCTTGTGGGTTGACTTCTGGTGGACCAGTTCCAGCTATTAAAAGACCCTTTATGTGAAGATAAAAAAAAAAATGCTTTTACCTGTGAAGGTAGGGACTGCTAGAGTAGATCCATTATTTTATTCCAGTTTAATATTTATAAAATAGTTTACCCCCTGGGGGTCCCAGACCTGGCCAGTGAATGCTATTGAAGGGTCTTGCCTAGAAGTTGTGTGGGTTTCATAATAACGTGTCCCAGACCTCCTGTTGAAGATCTCTGCTGTCGAACCTTCTAGCTTTAGATTCCCTGCTCCAGTCCTCCTGCCGCTTCTTTTTAATTTCGGCTTTGATTATGCAGCCAACTTCAAGTCTACAATTTACTGCCATATTTGCCTCTAATTGTTTTGTTGCTCTTTTTGCATATAAACAGCCTAGTACAAGATATTACCCATTGTTAAGAAAACGTCCAAGGGTAAATGAAAGAGAGGTGTGTTATTGAAGCACAGTGGATCTCTGCCTGCCACCGCATGAGGGAAACGGACTCATCTGCAATCAGGCCTTAGATCTAGCCTTTTTTGTTGTTTAAAAAAAGTGTCGCATTTGTTGCTGTTATGCATTAACAACCCTTTCCTCACTTTTCTTCAAATCTATACTGTTAAAACTTCAAATCACTTAACCAAATTGTTAAAAAGTTACTCACGAGGGATGAACTGAGGGATTTTGGACCTCAGTATTTCTAAAACGTATTTTTGCACGCAGTTGATGTTTAGTGTGTATAATCTTCAACTCTTCCGATCTCCAAAGTAAGTATTAACTACTATACAGCTGTCAAACAAATGTAGGGCTTAATGGAGTACAATGGATCTGCCTCTTAGATGTAGTGAAGTTGAAGTATGAATGTTACGGGACATAACAGGAGGAGGACCCAAAAGCAGAGGCGGGGCAGGCGGGTAGAACCCAAAAACGTGTTTATTGCAGTCCAAGGGAAAACACAGAAAAGGCAAAGTCCCCAAAAACAGGTAAACCAAGGAACATCAAAAAAACCCAAAACACACAAACAGAGCAGGGCTGGTTCCAGGGGAATACTCACAGAGAGCAAAAACAAACGGACGGGACGGGAAAACTCCGGGAGCGAGGACACATGTAGCACAACGGGCTCGTGGACTAAACTAATGGTGCAGCACAAGACAATGGGAACACAGAGGTTAAATACAAGAGGTAACGAGGTAATGGGGAACAGGTGAGACATCAGGTGAATCACATTAGGGCGGGGCTAGACAATCAGACAAACAAAGTGAAGTTAGACAAGACAAGACAAGACAGGAAGCTGACTACCAAAATAAAGCGGAAGCATAACAAACACACACATGGAAACATAAGACTGAATCTATGACACCAGACTAGGGAGAAAACCGGGACGAAAACACAGGGAAGGCCAGACGGGAAAATAACCCCAAACAAAAACCCCAAACCACAACAATGAATTAGCATAACATTTAAATACTCAAGTGAAGTGTTAGTAGCCTACCTCAAAGCTTTTTTTTAATTTTTTTAAATCTTTAATTAGATTTTAATATCAGAATAAACTAGCTGTAAAAAATGCTTTCTTATTGTCTTGGCCTTTTGTCCACAGAGGAAGAGTTGACATATTTTATATGTTGACATATATTATGTAAATGGAAATGTGCTCGTTGTTTATATAATTTCTGATTTTATTCAGCCAGTGATTTCAGGTGTTATCATGTTCTTTTGACCCATCCTGAGGGAAGCCGACTCAAGTTTCTACATCTTGATTTTATGCAGTGTCCCAAGTTCCTTCTTTTCCTAACAACCATACACCTACAATTTAGCAAATCATACATACCTCATCCATCTCAACCATGTAAAGCCTAAACTTACAAGTTTTACAAGTTATTTACAAGTTATTTACAAGTTATTTACAAGTTATTTACAAGTTATTTACAAGTTATTCTTGTTGCTGTAACGTGACATAACGGTGGCATCGTGGACCCTTTATAACACACTTTTTCACCATCTGCTGGCCACTCGACACCATTACATTACAATATCATAGCGCCAAAGAAATCAGCCAAAAAGCATCAAATCAAATATAATGAACATGTAAGCTGAACACAACCATCAGAAACACAAATTTGACTTTTACTGCTCTATGCCTTTGGTCAATTTATCACATACATTACAATACATACAGATTCAAACATTTTACGATTCAGACTCATTTGTATGCTTGAAGATCAATATGATTTTTTTGTACCTTTATTAGATAGGACAGCTAGGTGAGAAAGGGGAGACAGAGGGAAGACATGCAGGACACCGCCACAGGTTGGACCCTAACCCCGGACCTTTGTGTCGAGGCACAGACCTTCAAGCAGATGCGAGCCCGCTCCACCCACCGAACCAACCCGGCCACGAAGATCAAGACTTTCAATTAGAAATCCGATTTTATGCTTGCCCTCTAGTGTCACAAAGTGGAAGGCTTGAAAAGGTTGATACATCAGTGTCACCGCTATCACACTGCGTGACCCTGTCTGTCTGAATACTATGTGAGCTTCATGTTTGGTAACAGCTATCAATATGTGTATACATATGCTTTGGCTGAGTTACAACACACCATGTAACACACAATACCATCTTTTCTGTATATATAAGATAATTATAATAAAATACTGAAGTCATAAACACAAAATTGGTAGACTCAGGCTGTCTGCGGGGCTGGCGTTAAAAGAAGTAAAGGGAACCAGCATGTGACGGCTGCACTTTTTTTTTTACATGGGTCACCAAGGAGGGCAGTTGCCATCATCAAATGTGTTGTCTCTCTTCTGTTCAACACACCTCTTGTTTGCTATTCAGCTTTATACTGAACATCATGCTTGTCAGGATTGAGTTGAGCCTCTAGACGAACCGACTCCCTCTGTCTGGGCTGTGTTGTGTATTCTGCACAACTTTGGGAAGGAGCAGGAGGAGCCACCTGTATAGACAGAAAGTGGAAATTAACTCACTATAACTCCAAGACACAAAAGAGCAGATCAATTTGGATAGATTGCTGAGAAATGCTTTATGAGGCATGAGATCAACATAATTTGAGTAAAAACAAAGTTCTAACCTCTTTTCCAAACTGAACACGAAACTGAGCGTAGCTCAAGGCCCAGCTTTCTTGGTCCTGGTTTGGGGTCTTGGTCCAATTTTTTCTGCAGGGATACATTGTGACCAGTAATGAGAACCCTCATAACCTTCCAATTGTTTTAGACACATAATTACATAAGGCAAAGTTGATAATTTGATTGATGCTTTCATTTGAGATCTGCTCTTTTACTTAACTGTTTTGTCTCTCTCCATTAGTTTCTGCTTTTGTCCCTCTCTCTGATCTTGTCTCATCTTACTCACCCTGTTCTTCATCTCTCAGACTTCTTTCTCTAATTTCTGATTCCCAAATTCCCTTTTTTCCTTTCAGTCTCTTCTGCCTCTGACTCTACTCGCCTCTTTTATCCCTATCCTTTTGAATTGAATTGAATTGAAAGCCTTTATTGTCATTGTACCAGTATAATGACATTTGGAGAGCAACTCTCTAAAAGTGCACACATTAATAACACATACATAAATATACAATACATTAGTGCAAGTCTGAGTGTAGGTTGAGTATGGTGACAGCTTTGGGACATAATCTATCCCTGAGTCTATTTGTTCTGGCCCGTATTGATTTTCTGTGTTCTGCTTCGTTTTATAAAAATTTGCTGCTAAAAAGCTAGAGACAGCTGCACTTTTATTCTGTCTTTTAATTTTCATTTTCTCAGATCAGAAGCCCAATCAAGCTGCATTGACCTACAGTAGTCGAGATAATCTCTTGGTTAAAATCTGTCAGTTTTATGTGGCTAAGATTTTCCCATTCCAACAGTCAAGCATGCAGCCTGTTTGAAGCCTGTGTGAAGACTCGTGTATCTGTTCAATAATGCACTGTCAAGTTTCCAACATTCTCTAAAGTTTGTTTACTGGACGGGATCTCTTTCTCATGTCAGCAAGAATCTCTATTTTAGAATGGAGCAAATGTAACACAACCCAATTTCCCCGCAGGGATCAATAAAGCATTTCTGATTTTGATATTACAGCATACACCCTTTTATTGCAAATCAATCTTGTTTTAATGAGATAAGTATCTTTGTCTTATTATAATAAGTAGAAACATCTCTTGAGAAAGTTTTGCAACATAACAATATAAAGAACATGACAAAACAATATGACACACGGTTATAAAATATTAAATAATAAAAGGGAAATCTTGTTTAAATATAACTTGTAAAGTTCCTTTTGTATCTTGCTAAAAGGAGAAAATTATAAACTAAAAAAAATGTTTTGTCATAGTGGCAACAATAGACCCGTATCACGGCAGACCTTTTGACTTGTTGAAGCAGGAGAAGTAAAGGTGAAATGAATAACATGATGGCTGGATTCCATTTAGTTAAGCCAGCCCCGGGCTCCGGTATTGTGTGTGCATTGACTGGCACGACTTACTGGGCCATGATGTAATAGATCTATCTATCTCGCTTATCTTCCTACTTTGACACTTCAAAATGTCTGCCATAGAAAGGGTCTCTATGTCCCAGTAAACCATTAAAGTCATCTAAAATTACCATGATGCAATGGAAACAGTTTTTTATTTTATTTAAATTGGATAAACAATAGTATACTGTGTGAAATATATTTAGTAGAAAATACATAAATGTGTTACAAAGCAACTAGGGCTGCACTTCGGATACATAACGACAAATGGGGTCGGGTGGAGGAAGTCCTTATGAGCGAAGATAAAGAAAAGGCACATGAATTAGTTTGAACTGTTCCAAAATAAAGCAAATACACTATATCAATTTTATAATTACAATTTGCACACACAGCACAAAATGAAAACTATCACTCACCTGTAGAGGCAGACAGCTGAAGTGAAGACACATAGTAATCCAGTTACAGCTGTGAGTATGTGTAGAAAAGACCACAATGGACTGATTTCTGCACAAAATCAGATGTGAATTAATTTAAGCAGCATGCAGTTTGAGCTTCAAAATACACTACGGCTGGTAAAGAGATGATGATCCCTGTTTTGTACCCTACGTACCTTCAGGTTCCCTAGACACCGTTAAATTCCACTTGATAGTCCAGGAACCTCTTTTGTCAAAAATATCACATTTATATAGTCCTGTATCATCATACTGAACACTAGAAATATTCAGCTTTGTAGGTAGGTTTACGTCTATATTGTGAGAGGTGAAATTTGAAAAAGTCATATTGAGGAAGACTAGATAAGAAAAAACAAATCTGCCTTTGGTCCAGGTGATTTGTGTTGCATTTGTCGTTGATATGTTGCAAGTGAGGATGACGGGGTCTCCCCTGGACACCAGCATGTTCCTGTGCTCAACTGTGCCTGAAGGAAACAATCAATATTAAAGGAAATCTGTAAGTAAATCTATAAGATTGCATCTTAAACATAAACAAGCAAATGTCCACTGTACCTGCAAAGACTTGGCACATAATTAATACTTGAAAGGAGAGCAGAGCTGCTTGGTTCAGGCTGAACATAATGGCCATCATTAAGACGGAAACTTCATCATCATTTTGTACATGTATTTGTGGAGGAGGCGCAGAGAAAAGGAAGTGGTTAGCTGCTGTTTGGCTCCTCAGACCTAAGGTGCAAAGTGTACATTTAGAGCATGTTGAAAATAAAAATCACATACCGTAACAATAATTTAATTGTTCATCATTAAAATGCGCATAACAGACATGTTCAACTGCAGGAAAAGCACCGCTCATGTCAACATGTCAACTACTTTTTGATGCTTGTATAAGAAACAGAATACCCTGAACTAATAAAGGAGCAGTTGCTCAGTGGAGTACATATGCATTGCCCCAGAAGGGTCAACAGCTTCTACTTAAGGCATTCTTCACTATTTTGACCACAACACACTTTGACACTATTACAAGAACAAGAACTTACTTTACAATTACAAAATATCCTGTCCGTGAGTAAAACAGCAGAGCAACACACACTCAGAGATGTCCTCCTCTGGAATAATTGAACATAAAACTCTACTTGACTGTAGTCTCTTAACCCTTGTGCTGTCTTCATGTCAAAATTGAAAATCAACACTTTTGTTGACACTTTTAATTGATGTTTTTAACTTTTTCTCACATATTTGTCCCATTTTTCAACACTTTTGACACTCAACAATAACTTATTAACTTTAGTTTTAGAGTTATTTTTGGAATCTAAGTTCAATAAACCTAATTTATGGGAAATTAAACCTAATATTTGAGTTAGAAAAACAAAAAATTAGGAATTATTTAGACAAAAATTAAAGGAATGGATGTTGATAGATAAACACAGACTGGAATATGTCAACTTTTACTTAAAACTATTTCAAAACCAAATGAAAAATTTAATAGGACACCCCAAAATTAATGAAAGTAGATATTTGTATTTGCCAATGTGTGTTGTGTGGAATCAATCATATTTTGGGGGGGAATTAAAAAAAAAACATGAGGGTTAATGCAATTTATTGTAATTTAAAATACACCATGTAATTCCATCACAGAACAGCAGGGGGCATGGAGCCCAGTGGAAGCCTGTTGAGTTGAGATTCCTTTGTTCTCATTACAGCAAACATTGACATTGACAGACATGAAAACATTCAACACAGCATACAACTCATAAACAGTGTTGGGCAAGTTAGTTCCAAAATGTAATATAGATTTCTAGTTACTGTCATTTTTGAGTAACTAGTTGTATTACAATATTACTGTCTCTAAATTGTAATGTGTTACACTACTTTTGCATTGCTTTTGAGTTACTTTCACCAAAATAACACCGGGAGTTTGTCTCGGCAGCTAGCCTGTGAATTTCCCTACTGGATCAATAAAATCTCCTCTTTATCCACTTTAATACATCATATTTAATTTATAATAATTTGTAAAATGTGTATGAATATGTAAAGCAAAGCTATACAAATAGATAATTAAAACGTAGAATAGGCAAGTAGGTGAAAATGAAAATACTCAATTAAAACTACCTTACAGTTGTATTGAAGTACAGAATTGTTGTAAAATGTTTGTAAAGTACTTGAATAAAAAATTAAAGTTGTTCAGTTTAAAACTAAGGTAGTCTAAAGGAAACGGTCAATTGTAGTGTGATTAAAACTCACTATTTAAATGATTTACAGTACTTGATTTACAGCTGATATGTGAAAAGGTACATAACCTTATTTAACAGGAACTTAGTTTTACTGCGAACGTCACAGAAAGTGCTTTTATTTTGAAGCAACCTACACGGAAGTTGTCTGCTGTGTACTCTTGCTAGCTTACCTAGACAAATGTGGGACGCTAGATGCAAAACATGTTTGTCGAGCTTAAGTTGCTCATTTTCCAAGTTGTAAAACTGCAACACGTTGATCAAACGGTCTCAGTAAAAGACACGGTCGTCTTTCGAAGCCATTCCACTACAGACACAGTTCCTCTCCACGGCTGATAAAATGCAATGATATTATATATACGATAGTATGTGTAACAAGCCTCAGCGTTACTTCCCGACATGTTTCTATCTGTCAGCCGCTCGGACACACTGCTGTCCGCGCTGACGTCACCTGATGGGACTTTCTTTTACTGTCCATGGTTGGGACACAGATGTTGTCCGTTCCGTCTCTGGCTCTGACCACGGGGACAGAGGCGGGGCAGCACCTCGCTTCAACGCAGCGTCATAACTCCTGAAAATAATATCCATCTCGCAAATGTTGTATTTTTCATTTAAATGCCTTGTCAGCTGACTAGAGACCGTAGATTGAATTGAGCCTCTCCATGTACTGACTCCTGCCCATGAAAGATCTACCGTCTGTGACACCCTGCGGCTGAGGGAGACCCACCTACAGAAATAGGAAGTAAAAAAAATAAAGTTCATCGCTGTCTCAGAGAATAAATACAAAAAGAAGAGACATGTGAGTGTGTCAAAGATGACAAAGATCCTCTGACCTCTTCTGACTGAAGATCCAACTGCTCCTGGACTGGGTTCTGGTTTGGTGTCCTGGCCCTGAGTTTTCTGTAGTGATAAACTTCAAAAGGTAAGCACAAGAACGATGCACTGAAAGTCTTCTAATGGCAATTTATCCACAAACAGTTATGGAAGGAGTACTCAGATGTGAGTAATACATCCTATACTGTTTGACAACATCAGGTTGCTGTGCTCTTGAATAGAATTGCTGTTTGAGTATGTATATATTGTGTATATATTAGTGCGTATATTTCTGTTTTGGTTGATATGTATGTGTAAGCACAGTGTGAGTAACGATGCTCCAAAGACAAATTCCTCGTTTGTGTACTCATACCTGGCGAATAAAGCTGATTCTGATTGCTGGCCAATCATGACAAATGTAGCAAAGGGCAATAATGTGTCTTTACCTTTGTGGAGACATTCTACTAGTTTTTTTTATTTGTGTAACAAAAAGATTACTGACTCCTGTAAACTTTGTAAACACGTTTTTTTTTTTACTATCTATTTATTTTATTTTATAGTGATTACAATTATAGGCTTACATTCACTATCATGTGGTCATGCTTTTGTATGACAACAATGCTTTTGTTGGAAATGCTTTAATTTAAGCAATAGTTTGCTTAAATTGCATCAGCTGTCAAGTCTTTATAGTTATTCTGTTTGCATGAATCTTGACATCATAACATACAAACAGTCTCTGTGCAGCTTCACTAAAGATAGATGCATCAAAGCTCATGCACGTGTTCAGAAAGGCTAACTACAGACTAAGCTCCGTAGCAACCGCGTCCCTAGCCAGGATTTTAGGGCCCCGTCCACAAAAGTCCAAAATACATTATTCAAATGTTTTGAGTTTTTACATTTCTTTTTTTCTTTTGCTTAATTTTAGTCATATTTTATGTTGAAATGTGTACATTTATTTTCCCAGCATTAAGGTCTAAATGTTTCAAAACCTTCAACACGGCCAGGCATGAAACTGACGGTGGAGAAATACTGATAATCAGATGGCTGGGTATCAAATCTCCAACTTCAATCCTTAATCAAAATGTCCATAGCGCAGAGTAGTGAAAAGTGCTTCAAAAGTCGATGTTGAAAGCTTTGTCAGCTCTTTGTCAGCTTTTCGACTTATTCTTTGATTAGATATTTCCTGATTTAGTTTGGGAAATATCTCTAACCTTAGCGTATATCTTATGTAGGCAAAGCCTTTTATTCAACACTGCTGCATTGAGCAGTTTGATATGTTTTGTAGGAGCAACGTGATCACAGATTGGTTCTGGTTAAGGCATGGCAAACACGTTCTGTACAGTCTGAATTCATAGATTTTTGGTTCAAGTAAGTATAGAGGCTGTTGCAGTAATCCAGGCGGGATGAGATGGAGGTATGTAAAATTGTCTCAGTGTCTTTAAAAGTTAAGTTGGATCATATAGATATTTTTTCATATTTTAAGATAATAAAAATATGTTTGCACCAGTTTTGTGGAGTGCCACTCAAACTGTCAAACGAGGCTTGATGTTGTCTAATAGGGGACGAGTTGTAGCAGAATTTGTTCTGCTATGTGCTGGGAACCTATGACATAGATCTCTGTTTTGACATTCCAAGGTCTGTGTATCTAACAAGCAGGAACATCTGCTTATCATCAGCATACAAATGAAAAGAGCCACCTTGTCTATGAGTCACGGGCCCAAGAGGTAGGATGATACATAGGGGTGAGTCAGAAATTATCATTTGTTTGTAATTTACGTTAACTGACACTTTTGCTGTTGCTGCTATGCTGCTACTGTAACAACAGAATTTCCCCGTCGTGGGATAAATAAAGTATAATCTAATCTAATCTTTTAATACATACACACACAATATCTGGGATTTAGCTCTATACTAAAATCAACCTAAGTTCCTAGTCCAGAAAACTGCTCTGCAGCAGGGAAGAGTCAAATCAATTTGTACAAACTCAATGCTTAAAAGGTACCACTCACCTGTAGAGGCAGACAGCTGAAGTGAAGACACATAGTAATCCAGTTACAGCTGTGAGTATGTGTAGAAAAGACCACAATGGACTGATTTCTGCACAAAATCAGATGTGAATTAATTTAAGCAGCATGCAGTTTGAGCTTCAAAATACACTACGGCTGGTAAAGAGATGAGGATCCCTGTTTTGTACCCTACGTACCTTCAGGTTCCCTAGACACCGTTAAATTCCACTTGATAGTCCAGGAACCTCTTTTGTCAGAAATATCACATTTATATAGTCCTGTATCATCATACTGAACATTAGAAATATTCAGCTTTGTAGGTAGGTTTACGTCTATATTGTGAAAGGTGAAATTTGAAAAAGTCAAATTGAGGAAGACTACATAAGAAAAAACAAATCTGCCTTTGGTCCAGGTGATTTGTGTTGCATTTGTCGTTGATATGTTGCAAGTGAGGATGACGGGGTCTCCCCTGGACACCAGCATGTTCCTGTGCTCAACTGTGCCTGAAAGAATCTCTAACATTGAGGGAAACAATCAATCAATATACAATTAAATTAAATACAAAAATGAATTGAATCAACAGAAAATGCATCACAACCACAACTGTTCACTGTACCTGCAAAGACCTGACACATAACATATAGTCGAACGGCGAGCAGAGCTGCTTGGTCTCGGTTGAACATAATGACCATCAGACACAGAATGAAATTTCAACATCAGCGCTGAGATGTATTTGTGGAGGAGGCGCAAAGAAGAGGAAGTGGTTTGTTGCTAGTTAGTTAGCTGATTTGGCTGCTCAGAACCAATGCACATGTTGGTCTTTTTGCAGTATAAAGTTGTGCCGCGTGTATGCAGTTGGATGTCATAAGGTTGGAATTGAGACCTGAAACTTGCTCCTTCTTGAAGGTCATGTAATAAAAGGAAATGAAAAATGCACATACATGTGCAATGTTCAACTGCAGGAAAACCTTTTTTGCATAGTGCTGAACACACTTTAGCCACATAATGACCATAGAGGAGTGAGCTTTCACATTTATCATGTTTGGAGGCTCTGATCTAGTTCTATGTAATATAATACAACAAATATTGCACTGCACTATAAGTGTGAAACCACAAACCGTAAGCATCAAAAGACTTTCAGACACAGGCCCTCTCTAAGAAGCCGTTTTGACATGTCACTGTAGGAAAAACACCCTGACTCTCCTGTTCGTTGTGTTGCTCTTGCTATTTTGGGATATAAAGTCTAATATGCAATACATAACTATAATTTAACTGAAACTACTATAACTGCTAACTGAAAACTCCTGTGTGGGCCTTAAAAGTCATAATGATTCAAGTAACAAAAAGTGCACTCTCTGTAGTTACCTTATTGCAAATGTCACATGAAAAACCGTACCGTGGCAAAAAGTGACGTTTAAAAGTAAATAGCTGTGTGTGTCATTTTTTATTTGATCATAATTATGTATCATTTCATCCTTTTACAATAGAAAATTACATTTTACATGAATTAATTTATAATTCACTGAATTTTCTTAATTTAAGCTTTTATTTAACTTACATCATGCTGCATTTTAATTGTATTTAAAGTATTGGAATTTGCTTAAAAATAGACTTGATATTAACTTCTGGTTTTAAGCTCCTTGATGCAATTGATGTTTTTAGGAATATATATATATACATCCACCGCCCACACACTCAAAGGCTTCACAAAGACAACTCTTATTTCCTTATTTCTGCCCAGAGACACTCTCCACGTAGTCAGTTGTCAAGAACAAAAAGCAACAGGAAACTTGCACGTAGAGGTTTTCGATCCGTCAGGTGACACATGCAGAAAAATTATTTTCAGATTGTCATTTAATTGCCAGGAAGTGTTGCATATAGCATACTAAACACTGGGCTGTGCATGCCCCAGTCTTTCAAAGCAGAGTTGATTATGTATGGGGAGAGGGAAAGCAGTGGTGGAGGTGAGTAACGAGTAAAAAGCTGAGGGCTTTGAAGCAGTGAATGGTGAGGAAGTGCTTTAGTTGTACTGTGTACCAGCAGGGGCGGCTGTAATCACCTTATTCCTATACTTCTCCTCACATGAGCAAAGAAGTAGGTCGACATGTTCAGAATAATTATGCATGTCTATATACCTATGGGGTACAAATATTCTTATAGAGTATAATTTATTTCTCCTTTTCTGTAAAAGACTCAATTGTTTTCCATAGTCTTGTTTTCCCTCACTGTACATTTAAATGCCAGTAAGAACTGGTAGAACAATGGAATTACACTGTAAATTGTGTGATGTATAATAAAAGGTTACTGTGTAAGATTTTTCACTGTCATCTCTCTCTCTCTCTCTCTCTCTCTCTCTCTCTCTCTCTCTCTCTCTCTCTCTCTATCTCTCACTGTCTCTCTCAGTCTTAAAGCTGAGTTGATTATAGGATGAAGCTCAATTTAAAGGTCACAGGTTGACAAAGGGCTGCAAAGGTCAGCCAGAAGAAAAAAAACGTAAGCCTCTTCAATTCATTTGAGGATGTGTGTGTGTGTGTGTGTGTGTGTGTGTGTGTGTGTGTGTGTGTGTGTGTGTGTGTGTGTGTGTGTGTGTGTGTGTGTGTGTGTGTGTGTGTGTGATGGAACATCAGTGTTTATAGATGTTTCACGTCTGCTGTAATACCTGTGCTGGTTTGCACCATATACTGTATACACTTGACCCCTCCCACTTTGTATACCCTGTGGAGCATATATGTGTTTCATGTTGCAGTATGAGTTTGTATATATAGTTTGTGTGTGTGTGAGTGTGTGTGTGTGTGCAATGTATATACTGAAGGGTTTTCTTTATTTTTTTCGTTTAGGCGCTCTTGACCATATTTACTAGAGACTGAGTGAGAAGAGGCCAGGCTAACAAGCACAAAAAGACAACACTGCTTTTCAACAACAACATATGTTATATATGTAGATATTTGCAACCGGGAAATCATGAGGGCAGAGCAATATTGTGAGCACTACAGAGTAAAACCTTAAGCATAAGCATGATCATATTATCAGATTCTGTGGGGCCCTCCCACACACAAATGCACCTACTTCAAGAACCCTCAAACCTCACACACACACACACACACACACACTCACTCACACACACACACACACTCATCTTTGAATTACACTTCTGCAGGCCTTGGAAAAAAAACAACGTGATTTAAAAATAAAAAAATTGAAGGTGTATGCATGCGTTTGCTTGTGTGTTTTTGCCTGCAAGTGTGTGTATGTGTGTGATTCTGTGATCGTGGCTCTGACCCTTTCAGGCATTGATGGATGTTTGTGAATATTTGAGATGCCTCTCGGAAAGCCCCTGGCAGAACACGGGAGACATCAGAGGACCAAATGCCTCTGTTCTCCATTCTGAATACTGTATGATTCGCTTGTATGTATGTGCACAGTGCATGAATTTAAATCAGGGTAGCAGAGAGCAGTTTTACTCCGACGGCTTGGAGAATATTTATTGTTTGTTGGACGTTACAGCAAGAGGAGAGATTAAACAGTTTGTCTGATTAAGTATTCATCTCCTCTAAGCTGCTTGCAGAACATGGTGAAAGCAAATCGGCTGTAAATGTGCATTCTTTTTGGAGTCTGTGTTTAATATTTCACACATATCTGTATGTGCTTGTGAGGCAAAGAGTAAGAGAAAGCAGATGACAGGATGAACCATATCTACACTTTTGCATTACATATCAATCCACCTGCTCCTAAAAACATTTTGTTTTGCATCTTTTACAATTGATTTATTTATTTACTAATAAATGTATTATATAATAATATACAATATTTATTTATTTTGATGGATGTGGACATGAATAGGAAAAAAGGTAAAGTCCGCGTAAGTGGTTAGGAACAGAAACATTTACTGCTGATTTTACACATACACACGTGCAAAGCACAGGAGACCATAGACCAGGGTTTGCATTGGGAGTTGCACGTGGTTAAGTTCAGGCAAGATTGTGGTTTCAGTTAAGTGTTCATGAAACCAGTATCTTGTGCTTCAACTTACTTTAGACTTTTTCAAAATGTAACCAAGATGACAACCTGTCCCTTACCGTAACCTTGTGCGGTGAGTATAGAAATAAAACAGTGAAACACAGTAATCACACTGCAGTTGCTGCAAGCAGATATTGCATTGCAAAAACGAAGGGAAAACTAATAAAATGGGTCATCAGTAAACACTTACAATACTGTGTGTTAAAAAGAATACTCCACAGACTTAGATTTCATTCTGTAACATTGTTGAACAGTTAGAAAAAAGGATCTTGATGCAGCAGAACAAGAAATATAGCCTTTCTCATTCCAAGCATCTGTTCTGTGATACAGCTTATGTTGTATTTACCAAACCTGCAGTTCATCGGGAAACACAGCCTTTCCCACTATACCGTAAATTGCGCGCAAAACGCGCAATTGAGCGAAAGCGTTAAGTATTTGTGCTATGATACGACTGAGTGCAGACTGCGGTACTACCACTGCTGATGACTGTTTGAAATGATCCTGATGCCAATGTTGTAATGTAGCGAGGAGTTTAACAACTGCTTGAATGGAATGTGAACGCTGAGTCGGAGATTCATTGTCATCTTTGATTTATTCCAGTAACTGTAATGGCTGCTTAATCTGTAACTCAATGATTTTGTGTTCACTTAACTGAAAAAGTATGATCGACCTGGCAAAAAACTTTTCAGCTTGTCTACTTGGCCTATGGCTTCATCTCGCTCGGATTACTGCTGCCATTTCACCAGGGGGCATATGCGAGGAAACCCGCTTGCAGCAGGTTTACACCTGCTTTTAAGAGGTGGAGAATTTGCACAGCAAAATAGAGGCGCGCTTTCACTTGCAGTTTTTATATTTGACACAGAACACACACTAGGTACACTTTACGCTTCCCCTCCCATCTCTATATGGGAAACTCCCACTTTCCCCTTCACCCTCCCATTAATGCATATGCATGACACGGAAAAGCAATTCACCATTGTCAGTCCCTGCAACAGGCAGTCTGCGCTTTTACCTCAGTTTGTTCATACCTCGCCATTACAACTAACAAACAATACAACTAACAAACATTGCAACTAACAAACATTGCAACTAACAAACATTGCAACTAACAAACAACTTTGTTTCTCCTTTCACACAGCTTCCTGCATGCTGGAAAAACAGGGAGGCCAACAAAGGTCATGGAATAAGTGAGACTATATAAAACAATAGAATATATATATATATATATATATATATATATATATATATATATATATATATATATATATATATATATATTTAGACAGTACAGGTCTAAAGTTTGAACACACCTCATTCAATGCGCTTTCTTTCTTTTCATTACTATTTACATTGTAGATTATCAATAAAGGCATCAAAACTACTAATGAACACATGTGGAATTATGTACTTAACAAAAAAGGGTGAAATAACTGAAAACATGTCTTATATTCTAGTTTCTTCAAAGTAGCCGTTGCTCTGATTACTGCTTTGCACACTCTTGGCATTCTGTTGATGAGCTTCAAGAAGTAGTCACCTGAAATGGTTTCCCGACGGTCTTGAAGGAGTTCCCAGAGATGCTCAGCACTTGTTGGCCCTTTTCCCTTCTCTCTGCGGTCCAGCTCTCCCCAAACCATCTCAATTGGGTTCAGGTCCGTTGAAACTAGAATATAAGACATATTTTCAGTTATTTCACACTTTTTGTTAAGCACATAATTCCACATGTGTTCATTTGTAATTTTGATGCCTTCAGTGATAATCTACAATGTAAATAGTCATGAAACTAAAGGAAATGCATTGAATGAAAAGGTGTGTCCAAACTTTTGGCCTGTACTGTATGTATATATATATATATATATATATATATATATATATATATATATATATATATATATATATATATATATATGCATGCAGCAGAAAACTAAATTCAGCTTGTTTTTCACTGCTCATTCTTCAAGAAAGAAATTTAGAACCCACCCATTTAAATACACACGATTATACAAAAAGCCTCAGAATGCCAAATAATCACAGCATCTATTTAAACAGGTATATTTCCTCAAAGGGGATGAAGTTATATATAATTGATGGCTTGCAGTGGAAAAAAAATCATCTGCTTCTTTCTTTTCAAAATTCAGTGTTCCGCGAGGTGGACACAAAATGGTGGTTTGTAATCCTGAAATACTGGAATCATAAGGACCCTTGAACATTAATCTTTTAGTAGGCTACATCGGGACTTCTATAGATGCATCTAACTGAATGACACTGTGCCAGGATACAGCTAAAGATACAGAAACAGAAACTTTTTTGCATTACCCATACTAGTTTTATCTAAGGATGTGCATCTGTTAGCATGGTCTGAAGTTCTTCTGCCTCCTACTGGGTCAAAAGCAATAATGCAGCTTTACCTTACTGGTGAAACCAAAATGACCATTAAAGATAATAATTCTTGTATTTTTTCAGCAATATAGAAAAAAATGGACTACAGGATGCATGCAAATTTATCTTACAGCAAACTATCTTATATAGGCTAAGATTAAGATCGTGGAGGTGCGCTATTGGTGTCGTATCGACTTGCTTCGACTTAGCTCGCTTTGACTCGGCTCGACTCGGCTCGACTCGGTTGCGGCGCCCCGTCCTCCTTTTTCCATTGCCGATTAGTACCTAGTCAACTGCCGTGACCTAACGCGACACCCCCACAGAACGGTGAAGGTGTGTTGCTTTTGATTCTCGGCGTGTGGCAGTTGCCAAAGCCAGAAGACAAATTAGTTTAAAAAGAAGCTGGAGAAAAAAAAAAAACTACTGGATAACCCCCCCCCCCCCCCTCCCAAAAAAGGTAATTTTTCAAGGGACTATGGTTTTACTAAGAACACACACACTTTCCTCTGTTCCTCCCCTCCTCTACTCTTTTTTTTTGCATTTGATTGGCCGCGGCGGGGAGAGGAGGAGGAGAGACTGACGGGCTGGCACAAATTCCTCAGCGCTCCTCGAATTTCTTGAAATCACGGATCTCCTGTTCGCCTTCGCCCCGACCGAACATCCAGACCAGCTCCCCTCCTCCTCCGTGCACATAACCGAGCCGAGCAGCTTTAACTAAAATGGTAACGTACCCTAAAGTAGCATTTGCCTCAAGTTTCCTTAACGTGCTGAGGAACTGGTGTGGAAACGGATGGAAGTAGCCTACGTGTTAAACTCTTACTTTTTCTTTTTTCGTGTCCAGATGTTGCGAAGTGTCGCTGCTCTCCTTCTGCTGGCCGTGGCTGTCTCCAACGCTGAGGTAAGTTTAGCATTAACGGCTTTGTTTTTTTTTACCCTTAAACTATAATCCTTGTTTTGTGTGGTTTGACGTGTGTAGCCTACCAAAATAATGCCTTAAATCTGTACTGAACACTTTTCTGTACGAAGCTATCCGTATGGAGTAACATTAACATTAACAGCAGCGTTGTTCACAAAGCTAGACGAACTAGAAAAACACATCTGGAAAAGGGTTTGAATCAGTCTGGCATCCGACAGACACGGTGCTGGGGTATATATATATATATATATATATATATATATATATATATATATATCAGACATTTATACAGATGACTGTGCAGAGCCTATAGCTTGTTATAGTATTTATCTTCTTAAAGAGAACCAATTATGCCAATATTGTTACCACTCATGCGCAATAATGAGCTCCATTGTGGAGACAAATCGGCTTCCAGTTTAACTAAATTGCCACTGGGACAGTTACTTGCAATAGTGACATCATTCTTAATCCTGACAATTATTGTGCATATTGATGGCAGTTTGATAGCCATGTGTATGTTTATTTCTTTGGCTGCAACCTGAAACAAACACACACATTTTGCATCCTGCTGGACCACAGTAGAAAGGCTCCTCCTAGATATGTTTGTGTGTGTGTTGTGAAGAACTCTGCCATAAGAACAATACAAGAGTGACAGACAGCTGTGGAAAAAAAAGGAAAAAAAAAAAAAAGGAGCTGCTAGTGTGTTTGTGAATATCTCACATGCCCTGCTCGCCTTGGGGTTTGATGACCCTCATCAATATTGTAGGAGGCTTCAGTGTCAAACGCTCTGCCGACTGGCAGCTGCTCTAATAGCAAACAGCGTGTTTGGGTGGTCATTCAGAGAGCATGTGTGTTTGTCTATACACTGGGGTGGTGAGTGTTCTCAAGAGTTGTGAGAATACTCACCTTATGGCTCTCACACTGCAGTGCTAAGTAGTCCAACCTCTGAGTAAACACAGAGATAATATTAGGTAGGCTGGCTTGATGTCACAGAGGGACGACCACTTCAGTCTTCTCATCAAACTCTTGGTGAGAAAGCCAACAAGTCAGTTTCCCAAAATGTCAAACTATTCCTTTAAGAAACAGAAACACACACACATACACACACACACACCAGGTGGTGTTTGACGGTCTTAACCTCACCAGACACAGCTGTTGAACACCTGGCTCTGTGTTGACTCCGCTGTTGACCTGAACAACAGTTGCATGCTGAGGAAATAACCAGGGGGAATAACTGTAGCCTAGAGGATAGATTTTTTTTAAAGAGCTATGCCAAACGTGAAACACAAGATAAACCAATTGTCTGCTGTCTAGTCTGTCTTTATAGCCTTACGCAGATGGACATTAGTGTCTCAACAGCCACGACATCACTCATAGCCTGACATGCGGGTCCTCCCTGCTGACCTTTCCCTACATTTGCTCGCTGGCTAGAAAATGGGCCATTGTGTGCGCCTTTATTGAATTCATGGTCATGATCTGTGAGGTATGGCATGGTGGAGACAGAGCACACAGCAGTGTCTGTTGAGTGTACCCACAAAGTTAATGGGGAGGCATTAGAAAGGCATCTATTCTCCAAAGGTAATTACCCTGATAATATATGGCCTGTTGTTGTGGGAAGGGCCTGAACTAGTATTCCTGTGCGCAGTCTAAAAGAGGTCAACAAAGTTTGTGTGTGTGTGTGTGTGTGTGTGTGTATAGACAGGAAGGAGATATACATCTTATGGTTGAAATGTTGATGTTTTACTCAAGCTTGATATGTAAAGGAGGTCGAGATGCAGGCATACAGAAAGTCATAAGAGTTTGCAGCCTCTGAGGACGTGTACACACACACTTGCATATAAACAGAGAGGGATAAGTGTTTATCTTTCTGTTTTATGGCATGCAGTGTTATTATTTTATACTGTATCATTCACTGTGACAGGGTGGAATGACACAATGGTTAATTTAGTTATCTGCAGTATCTCTGGATAATGAAAAACACAAATGTCAAGAGGAAGTCATCTCAACAAATTAGCTAGACACGCTATCCTCTCCTTAAAGACAGTCCTAGAGTTGAGAGGAAGACAGATTGAAGAGGAGAAAAAGAAGAAGAAGCTGGTTCCCCTGTTGAGGCCTTGGATCTGTAGCCGACCGTTGCCATGTTGATGCCTGTTCTCCCTCATTCAAGGTGGGCTAAAAATATCTGCCCAGGTGGAGGGAACATGAGCATAAGGGGACGCTGTGTCCTCTGTCTGTATCAGCCTGCTCTAATTACTGTAGCCCAACATCCAGTCATGGATCCTGCGCAGGGATTGTTGAGGGCGGTGATATAGAGTGATGTAAAACCGAAAGGAGATGGAGCCACAGTCATGCAATTATAGCAGGGGAGATTGGGGGTGAGGTAAGACTTGTGTAGTGAGACAGAAAGAGGGAGGTGTACTGTGTTTCATGTCCCTGCAGTGTATTCTCTTCACTTTTGGCTTGGCTTAAAAGGAGTCCTCATTTTGCTTTCCAGCTGTATTGGTATCTTCTCATTACCAGCACTGTGCACTCAAAGGCACTACACACACACACACACACACACACACACACAAATGACAAAGAGCAGCATGAAAGTATACTCAAGGGGTTATGAGTAAGAGATAATGAATATGTTACATGCTAACTTACTCATACTAAAAGTTAAACGTACGTATAGGTGCGGAATCAGTTCACTCAGGAAAAGAAGCCTCCTGAATCCCGGTTATAAAGGGTGACCATTTCCCATTGTTTTCCTTTGTAGCTCATGGTGAAAGGCAATAAATCCACAACTTTAGTGTGACCTGTTAAATAATTGTTGGGCACTTTGTAAAGGCAATTTTAAAAAGGAACTAAAATAGTTTACTGATACGATAAATTGTCAAAAACGTATACTACCCATTTGGTTCCACCAGACATCGTCCTGTAACTAGCAGCCTTTGTAGAGGTTGCACCTTGAGATCAAGCCCTGCATCTGACATGCAGTTTGCTTGGTCACTGTGGGATGAGATATTAACTGTTCTTTCCAAATGTCACTGTTCATTTTTTTTCTCATTAACAAGACAACTGCTGTAGCTTTTAACTCTGAATGTGTTTCTGTAACTAATAAAATTTTCTTGTGATCTGAGATGCGTGCTCACACAGCAGACATGCATCATCGTGGTCAGATGTCTTGTTTATGATCAAATTCAAAGTAGAAATACCAAAAATAAATTATTTAATAATATGATCAACACACAAGGTACATAAATTAATATAGGATCACTGAGTACGTTGGCACAATTGACACTGAATTTAGGATTGCAACAAAGAAATAGATTCATCTTTTTGTCTGTAAATGTCCATAGTATAAAAAATAGTAAGGAATGGCCGTTGTTTTCCATCTCCAAGAGGTGGCATCTTCAGTCCAAAACCTACTGTGTATTCAGTTTATTGCACACAGCAAAGAAGAGCAACAAACCCTAACGCTTTTTTCAGGAAATGTTGCATTTTTTGCTGGAAAAACAGTTAATCGACTATCAAAATAGTTGCAGTTTAATTATCTGTCCATCCACTAATTATTAAATAATTAATTGACTAAACATTTTAGCTTAATTAAATCCTGACTTTTTTTTGGCCATCTCATGCTTATTTGTCAAAGTTGAACAAGGCGTATGGGACTATGAAAAAAAAATTAAGATACAGATTAAGTTGAACGGATGTATCATCATGGCCCCACTGACCGTCTGACATGAAGGTTGAAGCCTCAGAACCGATTTTAAATGACATCACACACTAAACACATTCTCCAGTTGGTAAATGAGCATTTTCCTTTTACAAACATGTTCCAGCCGTTTGCCCCAATGCTGGCCTCAAAGAAGGCAGGGATTCTACTCATTCCCTTGGCCTTAGCCTACCATGGGCCCTCCCTCCCTTCCTCTCTCTTTTCCTGGGAGTGGAAAAATGCCCTAGAACAGAGCTGGGGTGGGAAAGAGGGGAGGGAAAGGTGACGAAGTGAATGGAGAGAAAAAGAGGGCAAAGAATTTGAAGGAAATTAGGGAAGATTAGGTAGAACAGAAGTGAACAAAAAAAGCACAGTTGTTACTTTATGCAGAAAATGATAACGAGAGAAAAATAGATGTTTAGAGGATTGGATGGATGAAGGTGGGACAATTTCTGTGGGTCAGGTGGTAGAGACAGGGGACACTTTTGTCCCAGCAGTGTGTTAACAGGGTGCACAGGGGAGGGGAGGCTGGGGGTGGTGCTGTGTTCATAGCATTTTATGTTCTCCGCTGACGTTTTAACTGCTAGCAGATGTGTCTCTGCCCAGAACGTGACTTATTTCCTGCCTTTCTTTCGTCTTTATCTCTCTCACTTTTTCAGTTTTCTCTCTCTCTCTTCCTCCCTTCCTTTCTTTCATTCTCTTTTTGTCTGTCTTTCTACCTTTCATTTCGTCTTGATCTTTCAGGGTGTAGTTTGTACATTTTACCTCATGAATAACGGGGCCTGTGGGTGTAAAATAAGAGGCTGCAGACTGGGGTGATGTCATCCTGTCCGTTGGTGCATTCCTTTTACACTGAATAAGGGGAATAAAACAGGCAGATCAGTGTAAACTAATTTTTACTAAGGGTCCCTTTTGTTTCTGCAGGTTTAATCTCAGACCTGTACCCCCGGGGAGTGTTTGAGACCACCCAAAGAGCTTATACAAAGAGCTCATATCTTTATTACACACTCAAATTAGTCTTACTTTGGCCTCATTTTTCCAAGGACACATCATGCCAGTTTAATTATCAGCTTATTGTCATTTGAATCCATGAAATTCTAGGCAGACAGTTCAAAGGAAACATGTCATTTTGAGGTGTTGAATAAGTTTGTTTCTGGTCTGAAGAGACTGTCAAGTGCAGATGAAATGAGACTGAACCAGGTTTGATATTTACAAAGTGTACAGTTGAATAGATTCAGAAGGAAGACAATGCAAGGAATTTTAGAATGAAAGCCTAAATATTAAGGGAAAATGCTATAGCTTTCTGTAATGATTCAAAACCGGAGATGATGATACTCTGTTATGTTTCTCCCCTTTGCTACAAATTTAGACACAAGCTTGTATTGAAGTCCTTAAAGGACACTTCTCTTCTGGTAAGGCCCGGTTAGAGGGTAAAAAGGAAAAAAGAGGAAGGTCTTCACGGGTAGTTGGAGACAAGCTGTTTGGTGTGAGCCCTCCTTGTCTTCTCGTCGCTCCTGGCATGAGCCCACTTCTCTGTAAGCTGACAAGCATGAGCCATTCTAGAGAATCTAGAGCTGGAAAGACAACACAGGGAGAAGCTGGGAAATGCTGGGGACGGGGGAGAGCAGGGGCACCTCTCTGACCTAGATACTGAGGAGATTTTTGGCTCAAGATAAACTCTGTCGGACCCCAGCTGAGGCCAAACAAAGCTAAGGAATGTACACCCCCTACCATCTTGATTCTGTCTCTCGTCTACATCCTTCACCTTCACATTTCATTTCACCTCCTTTACACCCTTGTCAAACAGTAGGTTGCATTTTGAGGCTGTGAGGGAGAAGTCGCCATGCTGTGCATGCATTTGTCTGTCCATCTGTCGGTCTGAGACTCACGGTAGTGAAGTAAGTGCTGTAGGAAATGGAATCAGTGTAGTGTAGGTAAAAACAAACACTATTAGTGTTTTGCTTTCAGCCACATGAGGCTTTCAGCCACATGAGGTTTCTCACACACATACACCTTCTATATTAAATGGTGTTTTTAAACTACAAAGTTTGAGGTTGTTAGAGCTTAAATATTTGGAGTACTGTGAACTTAGATTTTTTGATTACCAGTAAGAAAAAAAAAATTAAGATTATTTTTTGGGGCTTTTCCCTTTATTGCCAGTAGATAGACATGGATGGGGGGTGACACACAGCAAAGGGCCGCAGGTCAGATTGGAACCCAGGCCGCTGCAGGACTCGGCCAACGTGGGGCGACCGTGCTTACTGGGTGAGTTAGAGGCCACCCCAATTACCAGAAAATTAAAGCCAACTCAAATATTATTAGTATATGCAACTTGAAGAAGATGTTAAATTAACATTACTTAAAATAATTGTAAGTATAACAACTCAGTATTTCATGTTCACTAAACACAATATTTATTATATAGTCATTTTAATTAACCATAACTCAGCAACATTAACTTCAAAAAATAAAGAGTTTACTAAACTCAAAAGATAGTATATGCTACTGGCATTCCACAGTTTTAAGTAAGTAGATCCGCTTAACAAATTTTAAGTGTACAGTACTTATTCCAATTAACTATTTTGAGCATTCGGGTTTACAGTGTACGTGTATTCTCATGACAGACTGCACAAAATATAAACAAGTAGTTCATTTTGGTGAAACAGTTTTTTGGTGACCAGTGACACCACCGTCATGTCCGTATGCCTTAAAGAGCCAGGGTAGTTGATTTGTAGTTTTATGATAAGCTATTCTCTTAGCTGTAGCTTCATGTTAATATTCTTGAGAGTGGTATTGATATTCTGTGCTTTAGGCAACTGAATACATGCATCTCCCAAAATGTCAAACTATTCCTTTCATGCCATTGTGTACATAATTTCCCAGTAGCTGTAATGACAACCATATCAAATAAAGTGTTCAATATTATAATTCAGTTTTAAGCACAAATCTTTGCTGATTATAAATGCCAGCTAGAAAGATCTCTAAATTGAGACAGATTGATGCCTTCAGGACACAGATGGGAGCTTTAATGCCTGCCTCGATTTTATTTATTTATTTATTTATTTATTTATTTATTTATTTATTTATTGCCTCATCTGCTCATGTCAGCATCGTTGTAACTCTCTAATGATTTTTGAAATATCATTTCTTTGATGAATAACTGAGTTTTGGGGGGTAAGCTACCACGTAAAACATCTGAGCAGTTTTTAATTCATTCAATACAATGCCCTTAGTTGTTATAAAATTCAAACATGATTAACTGCTTCCATTCAGATCGTTGTTCTTTATTCAGTTACAAAACCGAGGGAGAAGCAGTTCTGAGTGTAAAAACGGAAAGGCTTTTATCTTGGGTTTATCCTAGTGACCAGAATTAATAGAAACACTCACTCCTTCATATTCTTGCATCCTTCTGGGACCATTTTATTTTAATATTTCAAGTTGTCAAATATCATAATATTTTATTCATAATAACACTTACCAGGCTTGCTCTACCTTAGGGGAAAGAGGAAAATGTTTTGTCAAACATTTGTATCTTTTGGGCTAAGTTGCAGCTAGATACATCTAGCTGCCTTTAACAAATTTGTAAAAAAAAAAAAGCCCTGCGACAAATCCTATTATTATAAAACTTATTATATTTGTCAACAAATATTGTTGAAATTTTGTCATAGGGAGGCTGATGCTACTCAAGCTAAACCACCTTTCACCTTTTCATAATGCAATACAATTAAACAGCACTGGAAAGTACACGCTCCACAAAAAGCATAGCGCTGAATCAACATCTCTCTAACGCAGTTTCAAGAAATATTCAATATAAACAGGATTTACTGCTGGGCTGTTTTATTGGATTCCATTAAATGAAGCTCTATGCGCCCAGTAAGCCGATCAAGCTGATTTACTGATTTTGATTGCTATAGAAAGTCATATTGTTGTACAATTCATTATCAGGAAGGTTAAGTGCTATATTTTAATGTATTTATTTTTTGAAGTAACATCCATTAGTCCATTGTCACTGTAGGTAAATCCACGTAAGGGTGTTTACAATCAGTAAATCAATGTTGTCTATGCTAATGAGGGGCAGGTTTCTCTGTGGGAATGGATTTACAATGGCTCTAAAGTCACAGATGTAGAAAGACATGCAAATAGATGTTCTAATGTGTTTTCCATGTGCTATTATGTGCAGATTTAGCCTTGCTGCTGTTGTACTGCCTGCTCTCTTATCAGCAGTAGAAATAGGCTTTTTAAATTTTTAACTGAAGCAAGAACACGTTGCCCTTTACCTCCAGTCTGTCTCAGCATGAAGCCATTGAACACAGTGCAAGGGAGAGATTGACTTCAGAGCACACACAACCCCTGCCTCTCCTCTTGTATCTTCCACATCTACCTGTTTCTTAGTAATAGTCAGACTCTCTGCACATCTTCCTCGTCCTCTTCTTCATCTCTGTGCTCACATTTTTCCTCTATCTAGCTCTGCAAAACTGGTCACGGATCACTGGCATGTCTCTTGCAGCCGTAAAAGGGCATGGCACTGAGAAGAAGATGACAAGACAGGGAGAATTACAGCAGAGGAGAAATAAAAGTACACTAGACTTGAATTGAGAGGCACCACACAGAGATAGGGGAATTAAATTATGCACTTAGGGGTTTTGAAAAATATCCCACAAATCTTTTTATCTTCTCTAAACATTTAAATAAGTTTAACTTCCTTACAAAAAAAAGAGAAAATGTGAAGGAAAAGGGCCAGGAGTCAAGAAAAATGAGCTGGGAAAATGTATATACAATCCGTTTTATGCTTGAGGGAGCTTTCTGTATGAAAGTCTCTGCCTAATCTGTTATGATTCACCAGTTACTTATCAGCGCTCTGGCTCCTGTGATTGGTTTTAAATGGGAGAGAAATAAATAACTGCGTCATTTGTTGGCTATAATGAAAAATGGATGTTATTTAAGTAGGACACCCACAGCGAGTTTGTTTGTTTTCGTTTGTGCTGAGTTTGTAAATTTTGTCCCAATGTCTGATAGTGATTGGGTTAATGAGTGTGTCTGCATGTGCTTAAGCATCGCAGTCATGGCGGGGTTTGTGGAGAATCCTGGTTAAGTGTTTATGTGTCATGTAAACATCATCATCTTAATTTCTGAAACCCAAATAACCCCATATCTTGGTTTTGAGGCACCTGACTATGCTGTTTGTATGATATAAATTGGGATACTTTGGTGTTAAAACACCTTACTGTATCTAGTACTAATGACAGTATGCCATGTGTGAATGAGCGTTCTCAATTTTTCAATTTTCATTTCTAAAACTGGTAATCTTAAAGGAATACTTTAACAATTTGGGAAATGCTAAAAGAAAATTTGTGACCGTACGCTAAATATGAAGTTACCACCAGCAGCCGGTTATCTTAGCTTAGCATAAAGACTGTAAACAGGGGAACAGCTGGTCTGAGTTTATCCAACACTAACAAATCTGGCTATCAGCACCTCTAAAACTCACTAATTAACATTTTGGATCTAGTAGAGTTTTAATGTAACTGTGATGTCACCAGACAACCAGCAGAGGGTCCAGGAAGTCACTGCTCCCAACAAATAGTGTGGCAAATAACCCCCGTAACTGCAAATTGTGGTTTACGTTTGTATGGACTAATCAAACTAAATATCATTAGGGAGCTTAAGAGGTGCTGGGGATTTTCTTTAACCGTAGGACAGAGCCAGGCTAGCTGGTTCCCCCTATTTCCAGCCTCAATGCTAAACAAAGCTAACTTGCTGTTGGCTTTAGCTTTATATTTCGCGAACAGATCTCAGAGTGTTAAGAGTTTCTCATCTAACTCTCAGCAAGAAACATAATAAAAATGTTTCCCACACTTTTTTTGTTTCTGTGACCATGATATGTACTGAGTGGGTTAGTGCTTTCTGGCGGATAAACTAATAGATGCTTTAGGGATAACATTGTGTCTTAATCACCTAAAACATACCTTTTACATTCCTGTACTGCTGTTACTTATTAGCCATCATGTACAAAAATACCAATACCTAACATTTAATAGCTAAAATTTCTATTGTCCTTGCTCCCGGAATGAGTGGCAAGGATATGTCAGAGTTAGAGCACCGGAAACCTGGATATAATTAGAATGATGTATACAGCGAGTCAAATAACCAGCTTTATCTAGGTTCCATGTAAAGGCCATATTCCAAATTATAATCTAAACCAAGTTAATGTACTCGATGATGATGTGTGTCTGCACTGTCTTGTTCATTGCAACAATGAAGGCGCCTTGCAGGCATGTTTTATGACCACATAAGGAACTCTCCTGTCCCTGGTTTGTTGAAGGTTGGTTTAGGGTCATTATAGTGGCTTTGTCGGTTGTTTTCTACAGTCTTTGTCAATCATAAATTCTGAACAACACACTGGGCTGTGATCTCATTATGGGGCTTGGTTCCATTTCCCTCTTTTGATTGACATCTCTGTGCTCTTGCAACAACAGGAGCTTGTACATGCTCTCACCATAGCAACAACCCACTTGAATAATCTGGAGAAAAAAAAGCTGAATGTCAGGGATCCTCAGATGCTCGGAGAGAGCTGGACAGACAGAGCTTTACGTTTTATACCATTTTCACCGAAGCATTGCATCCATTATTCATGTTCTCATCGGCGGTTCTACAGGTTCTAACAGGCTCCTAGCCCAGCTGTGTCTAACAAATTGAATTGTCCACCACGCTCAAAGCCACATGAATTGCTTTGAAGATTTTCATGACCTTAACTTTGGAGTGCAAGTGTGTGCCTGTCTTTAAAGCATGCATAGAATGAAGCAAAACCCTCTCCTCTCACCACTGGGATGCTTGCATGTGACTGCGTCCCTTCTCCCAGTCCTGCATCCATCTTGTTATATTCTATCATTGGTGAGCTTATGAGAGTTAGGTCACAAGAATCCAGCAATAGTTTAACCTAAATACCAGACTTTGAACTCACCAACACACACAGCAGCTTGGAAGCCAGCTCACGTGCGCTCACACAGAGGGCCAACTTTGAGTCCGCTCTTACAGGAAACTGCAGCTTATGGAGGAGGAGGGGAGTCTAGAAAAACAAGGAGGAGAAAAGATTTCAGAGCATGGGAATGGGCCCAAAGGAAAACACAGCTCAGACTCCAGATGTGGAAACACCCTGTACAGACGCAAACACAACCCACACACACACACACACACACACACACACACACACACACACACACACACACACACACACACACACACACACACACACACACACACACACACACACACACACACACATACACACAGATAGGGAAAGGAGGAGGTAATGAGGATCATAAAGCAACTCTTGGAGCTCCGCTTGGCATCTTATGATTGGTTGGTTTGTAGCTCTAGTGAACTCCATGTTTGGCAAGTCCTCTGGCGATATCTTTCAACAAACAAACAAAGAGACAAAGGCAAGTGTCAAAACACATTTGGTTGTAGTGTTGTAAGGTCTCATCATGCTTACCTATGATTCTCATTCTGTCTTCAGTCTTTGCTTCCCTTAGCACACTTACACACAGAGCTAAAACTGTTGTCAACACTCTATCTGTTTTAATTTGCAGCATTGCCTTGTGTAATCCCCTTTATCAGCATTTCTAAGTGAAGTATGGTCAGCTGTCACTTCTTGAACTTAGTCTGCAACATTAGTGGTAACGTAAGTGGCTCTCCAGAGACTTTAATCAAAAGGACAGGCAATAAAACATGAACAGGGATAAAGCATTTACTGGAAAGCATAATAATCATAATAATCTGTTACTTCAACAACAGAAATGTTTGGATTTTAAAGGTCCCATGGCATGAAATTTTTTTAACATTAATATTTGTTCCTCCAGCCTTCCTATGGTCCCCCAGTTGCTGGAAATAGGGAACGATGTAAACCGAGCCCTGGGTATCCTGCTCTGCCTATGAGAAAATGAAAGCTCAGATGGGCCGAGCTGGAATCTTATGACCTCATAAGGGGCAAGGTTACCTCCCCTTTCTCTGCTTTGCCCGCCCAGAGAATTTGGCCCACCCTTGAGAGTGGCTTCATGGCTTTCAAACAAGCAAAGTGGCAGTTGGTCAAGGCCACACCCCCAACTCCACCTCCCCCCCTCTCCTCCTCAAAAGCTACAGACTCAGAAATGGCACATATTAAGGAAAGCTCATTGTGGGACTGGCTCTAGTGGCTGTAATTCTGCACCAAGGCTGAGTTTTGGGAAAGAGACTTCAGATACAGTATTAGGGGACCACTATGGTCTATGTAAAAGGATCCAAAGAGCACCAAGTCATGGGACCTTTAAAATATGCAACTTGATCCAAATCTAAATTGAAATACAGAATAATCGGTAAGGTAACACTGGATAGGTAAGATTGCAGCCATATTTTTAAAAAAATCTAAATTCAGTCTCAGGAATACTCAGGCTTTGCACAAGGATGCAATGTGTTCAAGTGAGTCAAACACGTAAACCACAAAGTCATGGCCATTTTAATTTATCCTGCTGGTGAGGTAGCGCCACCTTGAGGGGAAATGTCATCAATCTTTGAAGGTTGGCTCAGAGTTGACATGTGCATGCAATTTTTAAATTGGCTAAAATTAAAAGGTTCAAGAAGTAATTTATGTCAAATAGGCTACACTTACTGTTTATTTTGGAGTTATGCAAGTTTGTTAAATTATTTACCAAAATAAAAAAAAATTGAAAGGGAGGAGTGGTGGAAAAGGTGTTGTGCAAAAAATAAATTCTAAATGTTGGAAATATATATTTAGGGAGAATACCTATGGATAAATATGTTTTAGACCAATTAATTCAGGGGTAAATGACACAAGTCAGGGGTTATAAGAGAGTAGTTATTTATGAATGACAGTGACAATTTCTGTTTTTGAGATATCTTGCTGCAATGGTATTTCTAAAGTGCCAACAATGTGTTTACTTTCTTTCAGGAGCTGCAGAGCAAGAGCAAAGTGTGTGCAAATGTGTTCTGTGGGGCCGGCAGAGAGTGTGCTGTTACAGAGAAAGGGGAGCCCAGCTGTCTGTGTATAGAGGTAAGTGTTGGGATGTGCAGCTCTGCAGAGACCATGTGACATTACTTTCACACAAGAAAGGAGTAGTAATGTAAGAAGAAAAAAAGACGTTCATCTTAAAGAAATAAATTAAATTTTTCCCTAGTTTTCACATCTCTCCACCTCCCTCTCCTTCTCTTTTTCCAGAGCTGTAAGCCCCACAAGAGGTCAGTGTGTGGCAGCAATGGTAAGACCTACAGGAATCACTGTGAGCTCCACAGGGATGCTTGTCTGACTGGCTTGAAGATACAGGTGGCCCATGATGGACACTGCCATGGTACGAGCAGCAGCACATGACATTTTGGTTAAATCATGATGAAACTTCTCTACTAGCAAAAAAGCCACCTATATATGTAATTCATATGTACTGTATATGTATCATTTTGCAATTACCAAATGGCTCATTCAGTTTCTGTTTTAAATAAGGAAAGGGTACACCAGTGCATTTGAGCGCTTCGCCATCCATAAATAGCTGGCGGACAGAATGGGACCCCCTCTGGTCCCCATGGTCCTCTTGTAACATGTGTGTCTGTCACTCCAAGTACTGGATAAACAGATACAAGATATGAGCAAACAAGATGTCACTTTCTCTCACCCCAGGGTCCACCAGGAGTTGTTATGAAGCTTTCCATTGTATCACACAATCTTTCTCAGCAAATGGAGTTTGCCCAGTGGTCCTTGTATTGTAGATGTCCTTTTTTCAACATCTATGTTGACCTCAAAGTTTAGATTGAAAGTTCCTTCTCAACCCCTGTAGTAGTTTTATTAGCTGCTGTCACCAGGGTAACCATTGACCCAGCACTGATTCAATACCAATGCTCTCTTTTTTTCTAAATGTAATATACCTCAATGCATAGAACTCAATAGAATACTTTTTCTGTAAGATAATATAAGACCACGGACATCTTTTGAGCTAAAAACTGTCATGGGGGCCTTCCATGACTCAATTGATCTAACTGGTGGTGGTTTAAGTGACTTTTTAAGGCCATTGACTAAGAAACTGCATTTATGGAAAATTGGTCAGTGTAAAGGTCAGTATTGATACCAATACCAATATGGCATATCAGATCAGGGCATCCCTCTTCCTGAGTGTTTTGTATTGGGGAGTCGGGGGTCAAATGCACGGTGGAAGCTCAAATACTAAAGCCAAACTTTGTTATTGTTTGGTTCTTTCAGCAATGGCCCCTTGTGGACAGTAAGCTCTTATGTTTTGTGTCCCAACATGATTTTCTATCATTTTTTTGTCAGACCACACTTTAGATTAGATTCAGATTGAACCTGTCAAGTGCAGATAAAACTGTAATCACAGGCAGGTAGACTGGGGGGTTTGGGGGGTTTGAAAGACTAGGCTGGCTAGCGGAAGGTACATTAAATTGAACTGGTTGTGTGATCTCTGAACTAGCCGATATTAATGAAACTGATATGTGAGGTTAAAAAGACAACATATAATGCCACGCACACATCATGGCAGACTCCTGTCTCAGCCTTAACTTATCTATTAATGCATCTGATATAAGCGTCTTTTCTTGAGTGAACTTTCAATGCTCCCAGTGGTAGTAGTTGTGTCATACTTTCCTCTGCAGACCTTTGGCCAAGTGCTCAGAGACAGACAGAGTTTATCTTCAATTATCTGAATCAAGTCAACAATGTTCAATTGATTTTTTTTTTTTTTTTTTGCTTCAAATGTTATATTCTTTCTTTCTTGTTTAATCACCTGTAGAGAAGAAAGCAGAGCAGGCAGCTGCCAGCCCTGGTGAGTTTTTGTGTGTGTGTGTGGGTGTGTGTGTGTGTGTGTGCACTCTTGCTTGTATTGCATATTTGTATATATTCATTCTTGTGTATATTTTATATATTCAGTTCTGCAGACTTGAAAGTGAGACAGTGGATTTAATTTGTGGTTTATAGATGCATTTTGGGTTGGTCTGGTGTTAAGATTGGCTATTATGATAATAACAGAATTGTACAGTCCAATGGAAAGGACTTAAAGAACATGCTAATACTGACACATGCACAAAAGGACAGGGGCCAATTGTGATATAGCCTGTAAGATAAATGTTACGCTTTGGATTAGTTATTAGTGCTTTTGACCTATGGATATGTTCCCAACCCTGCAGTGGTTTGCTACGCTGCTGACCGCAATGAGCTGAGGAGGCGTGTGGTCCAGTGGCTGCAGACTGAGGTTGTCCCAGATGGCTGGTTTGCCAAGGGATCCAACTTCTCTGACATCCTGCTCAAATACTTCAAGGTGGGTTTTTTTTCTCTGAACAGGACAGAATGGTCCCATAGTCTCAATTAGTGCACACAATTGCTCCTTCACCATTCTTTAAATGGAATACCCCAGTGTATTTATTTATATTTATAGGCCTCGTCCAACCACCCTGATGCATAAAGCTGTGTCTAAGTATTCATTTCAAGCTGATGGTTATAATTCTGTTTAATGAGGTCCTGCAGAGGAGGACCCCTGCCGCTCTATGGGCTGACATGAATGGCATTAAAGCAGAAGAACAGAAGGCTTTTAAAAACAGTTTGTGTAAACAGCAGTTTACAACCATACAAATATGTTTCATATTTTGAGAGGATACTTACCCTTAAGTTTATATAGCATCTCAAGGTCCAACTATTACTTTAACTTTATTTATTACTGCCAAACTATTTCAAAAGCATTGGCTGAAGTAGACCTGTTATATACTGTTCAGGTTCCTACTTATACTTTGTGTTTCTACTAGAACTTATTTACATGCCTTAATGTTCAACAATACTTCATTTTCTCATACTGCCCCTGGTGCTGCTGCTGCTGCACCTGGATTCACCCTCTGTCTGAGACACTCTGTCAGAGGGCTTGTCTTTTTAAGCCCGTCACCAAAAAATAGTCAAAATAGCAAACTGTAAGCTGGAGTCCTACCCTATTATGTACAGCATGTTTATTTTGAAGACAGCTAATTATTATATAAAACATTTGGGAATTGGTACTACTTTCTATTTTGAGAGACATGAGAGAGGTAAAAACAGTGTATAGTAAAACTAAAACTGAACGTTGTCGGTACCAGTCACGAACAGGCTTGAATTGGGCTATTCAGTTCCAGATGATTTTGGATCACAAGGGTTTCTTTTAAATATGTTTAACTTTTTATTTGAAGCTTTGGCCACATTGAAAACTGTGGTAGGCTCTTAATTTTTGGCGCCTTTTGAGCAAAAATTCCAAAATAATCTTTCAGCACAAGGTAATTAAAGTGGTCAAAGAGACAAGACTAGACTTCTGCACCTCCTCCTGGCTCTGTATTCAGTCTGTAGAAAATCTAGCCATCAAATGTCAATCATAGGTCATTTTTATTTCCTATTGGCTGTTCTGCGTATGCATTTCCTGTGTGACAAAAAAGGGAGATGAAGAGCTGCAGGAAGAGTCTCACTTTACATTTGGGCGTTTTTTTGCATTCGACCCACTTGGGCTTCAATATATACATTATCATTCAACATTATAGATATGACAAAAAGTATGGAAAATCAGAATAGGCTACAATATTAATTTATTATGAGCAATGAATCATGCATGCAAATGTGGCTGGTGTAGCTCAGTTGGTGGAGCGGGCGCACATATGTAGAGGCTTGCTCCTCGACGCAGCAGCCACGGGCTCGACTCCAACCTGTGGCCCTTTGCTGCATGTTATTCCCCTTCTCGCTCTCGCTCTCTCCCCTTTCACATCTTCATCTGTCCTGTGGAATTAAAGGTTAAAAAAACAAAACAAATGCATGCCAAAAATGAATTCTTTATGTACCCACACCCATTTGACTGACCTGTCTAACAGTGAAAAACAATGAGTAATATTTCCAAGCACATGACAAATTGATCACAATATAGTGGGACCCCTGAAGATGTAATGTTTGTATCTGGCAGTCTAAAAGTTCATTGTGAAATTTTAGTCTTATTGTTCATATTCTACTGTACATGCATGTCGTTAACCGTGCCTCTCTCATGTCTGTCCATGTTTTTTGTAGTCATATGACAATGGTGATTCTCAGCTGGACTCCTCAGAGCTGCTCAAATTCATCCAGCAGAATGACTCAGTTGTGGAGTTGCAGTCCTATGCAGACCAAGAGAGTAACAAGCTGCTCAGGTCAGTGTGATTGTTTGTCAGTTTGCATGCTTACAAGAGTGTTTTTAAGGGCAGGGTGGAGTAAAAAAGGCTACTGTTGGCATTTTTCCCTGTGGTAGTGCTTGCACATACAGATCCAAATCTGCTGCTGTGCTATTTTAAGCTATGCAGTGAAAGTCGTTGAACTCTATCTAAACAGTGCAAACTTTACTGAAGGCCTCCTGTGGGAGCCTGCGCTGGCATAAACCCCTGTGCTCCATGGGATATAACACTCTAAACCAATTATCATTTCTTCTGAATTCTTTATTTTTTCAGCAATGTTATGTTGCCACTGTATGGACCATCAGATATTTATTTAATGTTTGCATGTATATTTGTGCTTCCCAGGAGCCTGTGTGTGGATGCCCTCATTGAGCTCTCTGATGAAAACGCCGACTGGAAACTGAGCTTTGATGAGTTCCTGAACTGCCTGAAGCCTGGCTTCAATCCACCAGAGAAGAGTGAGTACTTGTTTGTGTACTTTGACGTCATATAAAGTTACACACCAGTAGACTTAGTGTATGGATTCATTGAAACTAACTCACTCAGGCAATCCCAACACCCAGCAAACTGCAGGGAAATGCCTCAAATTGCTTTTCATACTAGTTTGAGTTTTCACCTCAGTCTGCTCAGTCATGTGATATACGATATATCTGGGACAAAGTTCACAGGAAGCATTGGCGACCATTTTACAGTTAGCTATGGAGCACTGTAATCTTGAGCTTGTCCAGACTCAAAGACACACACACACACACACACACACACACACACACACACACACACACACACACACACACTCTTGGTTGAATTTGTGTACAGGAATTCTTTGGTCATGGAAATCAAGACCTTCAAGCCTGAAAGAAGATGATATACATCTTGAATGTTCTGAACATGTCTTGAATTGATTTATTTATTTTAATCTCTGGCACATAAACTTGTGACTTTCAAACGAAGCTACTAGACTAATGATGTGGTGTTCAGAAACACTGACAAGCCTTTGTCATGGATTACAATGCAATGCTGTTTCTATTAACATTCTGCCACAGTCTATTATCTGTGGTCTTGGCTTAATATTTTGCCATGTGTCTTTCTGCAGAATGCGCCTTGGAGGATGAGACATATGAGGACGGAGCAGAGACTCAAGTAGAATGTAACCGATGTGTTTGTGCATGTGGTAACTGGGTCTGCACTGCTATGACCTGCACTGGTAAGTTGAAATACAAGATGGGACTTTTTTCCTTTTTATTCTTTTGATCATTCTATTCACACACTCACACATTAAGACAAATGCCCCATGACCATTTTGTTATCTGTTTAGACAAAACAGCAGCTGTGGATGAGTCAGCAGATGCTGGGGCGGAGATGACTGAGGAGGAGTGGAACCTCCGTGTGGCTGAGCTCAACAAGCACCAGGTATGTCTTTGCACTCTGAAAACCCCTGTAAGCAATAAAAAATGTAACATACTCATCATATCAATCAGTCAACATAAATCAGAATTAGTAGTATAGTCAGGATTTCCCTACAGAAAAGGACAAATCACCTAGGCATAGTCACATCTTTTAAAGTGTATTTCAAAGCTGCCCACTGCTCATAGGATTCCGCTTGGTTATGAGATCCATGAAATGTCACTCACATGAGCCATAACAAGTGTCTGTTTTTAGATTCCTTCAGGGTATAACCTTGATTGTTTGCAATGTGTTTTTTGGACAAAGAGCATACGAATCAAACCCCTCAGCCAGCACAAAATAATTCACATGGGAATTGGTAGGGGTACATTTTTATGTGATTGTGTGAGTACCAACCTAACATAGCTCAGTGAGCAAGGGTATCAGCAGCTTTATGACTCTTGGCTTAAAAACTGAAACAGTAAATCAAAAGCTGGGAAATAAATAAGTGTTTTGTAAATTAGGTCAATAAAACTATGAAATGGATATGAAATAGAAGGCAGATGGCAGAAGAAATTATCACTAATATTTTCCCTTTTATTTTAGATTTTCGAAAGGGATCTACTTAACTAAGATTTTGTGTAGATGATTCCAAATTATAACGTTATATAATCAGTTATTCCTAAGAGGGAAATATGTTACCTGTTACCATCTTCTTTATGCCTTGGGGCACATAAAGCCTTAAGAGGGAATAATACATTGCTGGAATTAGGAAAGCCAGCATCTAGCCGTCTCGAAGGGGAACACAAACAACTTTACACATCAAAGTATGCTTACAGGACTTGTGAAGTACTACTGTGAAAATGGTTGTATCAAGCCTTTTTATGACTATGAAGGGAGTTGTGTGGAGTCTAAAATTTTGGCTGAAGTGATAAGTCAACGCCGGTTGGGGTTGAAGACTAAAAGTTTGAAAATTAAAAAATGCGACTGTTGGTGGTCAAGTTGCATTGTGGGTAATGTAGGCACCAGGTTTTGACAAGTAAGAAGAATGTGTTGAATAACAAAACAGTCCATTGAGAGTCTGACAACGTTATAGGAGTGCAATGCTAAATTGAAGTATTACATAGCCTATAATGAGGTAGCACAATGATAGTTAACACAGGCTACATAAAAAGCCTTAAAAGGGACTTGGTATCACCTAGGACATATTGGAATAATGCTGCCATTGTTCCTTCTAGTACCTCTATAGACGAATAATCGTGATCTAGAACCTCTCTAGCCCAAAAGTGAAGTTCTAGAACCAAGTTCTAGAACCTGACCTGACAAGCTATGTACATTTCTGGAACCTCTACATTCATGATATTTTTGTGGCATGTCTACTCTTGTGTGTATGTGTTTGCTTAAAGGGGTGAATGAAAGTATGAGGCTAACAATGTAGGACTGGGGCTCTGGCTCGAGGCCATGTACTCTGTACTCCAGAAGGGCAGCTTATAATGCCATTGTAAACAAATGTGGCTCTGTGGGAACAGGTTTGGAGTGATCAGGTGCACGCTAAATTCAGTCATAATAACCTTGCTTCAAAATACAATGTTGCCTTAAATGGATCAAGTACTCAAGTGATGTGTGTTCATCCAAAACTGTTAACAAAACAAAAAGCTCATAGATACTTATACAAATGTTTCTCTCAACTCTTTTCATTGTATGAAATACAGGAAACAGTTCAGAAGATGAAGACTAGCACAAAGGAGGCCTAAAAAAGGACGCAATGAAGGAGAGGATGCATGTCATCCCCCTTCCTCCATACTTGATTGACCTTGCGGCCATGTGTTATTAGACTGACTTTTTCATGTTTCTCTGCTATTTTAATTATTATACATGTTTTACAAGTGTTTGTGTTGATGTTTGTTAGATTCAGGGGCTATCAAAGAGTATCATAGGATTCCCTTGTGTTCAGTACTGTCATTTTTGATTGTATTACTGCGCCTCTACACCAGCCCTGGGGCTATTTCTACGACAATCCTTATATTTTTACAGTTATTATGAAAAAAACTGTCAAGTTGTCACTGTTTTGGAATATGGAAGTCATTGTTTCATCGGAGTAGAGAGATAGCTGACTACTTGACACGTAGTGCAGCGTGTTTTTCCAGCTTGGTTAAAAGGACCTGGTTTAAGAGGGTATAGCTACTAGTGATTTTTATATTTTTTTGCCATTTAGAACTGCCACCATAGGCCACTACTTGACCAATGCAATTGTCTTTTCTTTCTGTCTAGCTTTCTTAGGCTTTAGTTCATCACAAGCCTGAAATGTGTTTGTATCTTACTGCAAAAGTATTAATTTTGCTGCAAAATAGTTTGCTTCTATGTACAGTATGTTAATCGACTTGAGTTGGAACTCATCTTGTTCCCATGTTATGCTCAGGCAAGTCTCTCTGGTTCTTTTTTGGTTAAACATTCTAATATCAATATGGAGCAGCACAACTGCACCCAGATGAGACCTGATCTTTGAATATAGCATGGTGAAAACTAAAACCAAAGTCTTGATGAAGTGTTTGAATGATGTACAAAATTCTCCAAGTAAAACATTACTTTGGACCCAGCAACAACACTATACCTGTGCTTTCAAAATCACTCTAACAGAAGGACTAGCCTCACTGTCAGCTAAAGTAGCATAGACGCATCAATAACTGGGTGCATTATTTGTGTGTGTGTGTGTGTGTGTGTGTGTGTGTGTGTGTTGAGAGTAGTTTGGTCTGTTTAACGTGTTTTATTTGTTTAAAAACCTGTATCCTAAATTGGGAGTATTGACTAAAAATTCAGTGCCTTAGACCTGCAAAAAGTGTAGGTCTCTACCTTTGCCCGCACGTGGGCAATTATGTCATGTGGCATGGAATGAATGAGTTTAGTTTAGCAGTAAACTAATGCTTTGTGACTCTATCTCTGATAAATGTCTGTGTGAAAGTTGCATTAGTAGGTTCAAGCTAAATCTTTATATTTCACTAGAAGTGCAGAGACTGTAAGGAATATGTACGTATGTATGCCAATAAAAACCATACACCACAACACGGCTTTGTCCCTTTGTATGTGTATGCTTTTATCTGCCATTAGAATTCAATATTTTTGTATCAGGTGCTACACAGTGAAGTCTCTGAGTACATTTCTCAATTGTGCACACAAAGTGATTTAAAGTCTCTCCAGTCAGTTAATCAATGTGTATAGTCTTATATTGCCTGTTGCCTTGCTTTTTTTAACTAATATTTTTGTTTAACTTCTGTTTTTTTTTTTAAATATTTTTATTTTGTTACCCCTGTGTTTGTAATGCTTTGTATTGTGCTAAATAGATATACATTTAAGCTACATACACTCAAGTATAAGTTGTAAGGGCCAGACAGTGCCCCCCCCCTTCAATGTGTCCTTATTCTCCTCGTAGTTCCGTGAACAGAATAGAGATGTGACAACTGGCCTATGGTTAGATGTGAATACAGTGGGAAGAACCAAGTTATCCGGTTGCCTACCTTTTTCTTATTCTATGCACATCTTCAGCAGAGTATTGCGTAATGTAACAGAAGAGGGGTGTTGCGTAATGGCAGACCGCACTGGGCAGTTGGCATGATGGATCATTGGCCTTTATTAGTCCGTTGTTGCACAAATGGAAAACAGCGCAATTAAACACGACAGCGTGGTATTGTACAGTTATAAAATAAGTCAATAAACGGTGCCATAAACGTGTAACAAATCTCTTAATTAATACTTTTGTAATATGACAGATTTGAAGACTAACCAATCAACGGTTGCGTGGGCGGGGTTTGTTTTAGATTGAGCCAATCTCTAAACATAGCAGCAAATATTCTCGTCAAAGAACGGCTGTGTTGTAGCAGAGTGACATTCGCATTCAATGTTGGTACATGTCGCTACAATAGCCTCTCCTTAGTACTAAATTAGTGACCTAGATTTTCATTAGAAATGTGGTTAAATGTTACGGGCGGTTGTCTAGAAATATTTCCCTTCTCCGTGTCAAAAATAGACAAGTCCTGGAGCTAACCTACAGCAAAACTTCTGCAAAGATTTTGTTTAGAGTTTTAATTTTACGCTAAAATTGCCAACATGGAGATTCACGAAGGAGCAGCGGTAGCAAGCGACAGCGTGCTTGACTTTTCCCGTTTGAGTCTGACCACTTTCAACCTTAACAGTGTCAGCGACGAGAGGAAAAGGGACACCAAGCAGCTCTACCTGAACTACAACAGACTAGGCTCGCTACCCTCGTCGGTCAGCCTTTTCTGCAACCTTGAGTTTTTGGACATCAGCAACAACGGGCTGTCGGCCATCTGTGAGGGCATTACGCGACTGACGAGGCTGAAAACCCTGATAGCCAAGAACAACCGCCTAGACGAGTTTTCGCTGCCCAAAGAGTTTGGCTCTCTGCAGCTGGAGGTGTTGAACTTTAGTGGAAACCGATTTGAGGAGATCCCACTTCAGTGTATGAAACTGCTGCGTCTGCAGTCGCTTTCCTTCGGCGGAAACAGACTGAAAAGTATACCTGACGAGATAGAAAATCTAACCAGGTAGGTAATGGAGGGTAACGTCAGAAGCTGTCCTTACTTACAACCATTGGTAAATGTCAGAGTATCGTTGGCATGGCCAGGTATTGAGCAATAAGGGGGTAGGCCTACTGTCAATTAATGTTAATGTGTAGCTAGCCTACTTCTACACTCTTTGTAGTTAACGTTATAGTTGGCCATAATCGACGATAATCCATAACGTTAACACGTATACGTTAATAATGGACCCGGTTGGTCAATGAAGAAGTAAACTAAGTTCCCTTCCGATTCTATTATTTTTTTGTATTAGCCCACCCCTGAGTAAATTGTCGAGTTTAAATACCAATGACAATAACGTTACCGTTATCCATATTATTTGTGGTAGCTGGTGGTACGTTTCAGTCAACTGGGACATAGCATAGGGTGACCAAACGTCCTCTTTTGCCCGGACATGTCCACTTTTTACGTACTGTCCGGGGCGTCCAGGGGAAGGGGGGTTATACACTCTTGAAAATGTCCATGATTTTCTATGATGAGACCATTAAGCGTGTACTTAAATTGACTGGCGCTTTGCACTCAATACTACGGTACTTGTAATTCCCGAGAGGCTGCCGTAGACAGTTAAAAGAAGCTGCCTTGCGGTTGCACAGAAAATGCCGAAGCGTAAGTGCAGCTTCACAGTTGAACTGCAAAAATTGTTTCCACTTACCGTCCCGGTCGGGACAAGTGGGAGGCGGAGTGCACCGTGTGCAAAGCTAACACATATGTTTCAGTTTCTAATAAAGGTGCTGGAGATCTCAAAGCTCACACGGACACCGAATAACCTTATCTTATTACATTGAAAAGGAGATGGTTAGTTAAAGCAGGATTTTGAAGCTAACACAGAATAGATCATATTTAGAACATTATTTCATATTTATTTATTTGTTTATTTATTTGAAAAGCGTATTATTATTTTGTTAAAGATTTTATTTTATTACATAAGTTATTTTTGGACCATTGAGGTATAATGTTCATTAACCTCTAAGAAAATTGTCTTAAAATGTGTGTTGAGGCCGACCGAGTGTCCTCTTTTTTTTGGAATTCAAAATATGGTCACCCTAACATAGCATGGAAACCAAGTGATGTCGCAATGGTTACCGTAATTATTAAATGCATGCGTTCACATACAATGGGGGGGGGGGACTGTTGACTTGAACTTTTTTTGTTCTTTTTTTGAACTTGCAACCACCAGCTAATCAAAATATATGTATAACCATTTTAGACCTTTTAAACGATTGGTCGATTAATCGATTAGTCAACTCACATAAAATGAATGTGCTGTTTGATAAGTAATTGATCTGTTGAAGTCATTGGTCAAACAAATTGATTTCCTGCTTTTTCTTTGTCTTCTGTGACAATAAACTGTACAGCCGAAATAAAGCAGATCAACAAAAGGTAATCAACTATTTTGATAATTGATCAACAGTAAATAGTTTGTATCTCTTTATTTGTTTTGCACTGTGCTAAAATCGAGCTATCGCATAATTTAGAAAATAATTATCAGATGAAAAATAATTGTTAGTTGCAGCACTACGTCAACCACAATGTAGGCTTGTTAAAGTGATTCATGAGCATACACTTACACATTCAGTGTTATCCCTCTAGCCATCTCGGCCTGCAGCCAAACATTAGTCCTTACCTTTGGTACGTTGCAAAAGTTCACCCTGACATTTTAAGTGTTTGGTACATGCCGGAGTCAGCTTTTATCTGTATGCTGCAGCTCATGCTCCATATGGAAAGCTTTGAATTCCCTTTTGTCGGTTGTCTTGTAGAAAGTATTATAAAACCACTTCAGCCATTCTTAACCTGCTGTTTTGCATGAGTCAAAGGAGTTGACCCACCTGGCATCAATATTTTTTAAACTGTTTACAGTATCTATTTCACAGTCACACTCAGGCAACCTGTAGAATTGTATAAAATATAATTTGAATATAAGTCAAAAATAGAACACAAAATTGTATTATATTAATGGAGTTAATGGTATTTCCCATACCACTTTTATGTCTATCTGTATGTGTCATGGTCATTTCCAGGCAGTTTATCTTGTAAAGATCATGATTCACAGTGTGTGCAGGATAATTGCTCACTAATAATTGCTGTTCCTGTAACCATAGACAGTTTTGGAGATAAACAAACAAAGTAACAGTAGTTACTAATGACAGGAAGTGCAGCCTGTGAGAAATTGACCTTTTCCACAGAGGACAAATCAGTTTTTCTCTTTGTGTCATAAAGCATACTTATTTTGAATTACAAAAGACTTACAGTCTAAGGCCTAGTCCACACGCATTTTTAAAAACAGGGTTTTTTCTTTGTTCTTTATGAAAACAATCCCGTCCACACATACAGTTAAGAAAAGTCTCCGCCCACATAAAAACACAATTGAACGCACACAATTGAAGCGCTGTAAAGAGAATGCCAAGCCAATAGGATGCGATATAACCCCAGTTGTACGAGGATGTTGACCAATCAGAAACCTGAAAAAAAAAGCTGTAACTATACAACAACCCACCAACTACAAGTCCGAAGCTCCAAGACTGGCAACGTGGCCCTGGGGGGGGGGGGGGGGGGGGGGGGGTCTGTGTTGCGGTAGTGTTGGATTATGTAGCAGTGACCTCCATAGCGCATACTGACACCTCTGTTTCAAAATACAACACAATACAAAAAATCCTGCTTTCAAGCATGTTGCCAGCACTATTTTTGCTACATCTGCCATTACAAGAAGCGCTGCTATCTCCTTTGTGATTCCTCACAAAGGAGATAGCAGCGCACACTCTGAGATTACAAGCTTAAAACTCTGTTTTCCACGTCTACACGATAACACACAAACAGCGTTTCTAAAAGAGTGACCTAAAACATAGTTTGTGTGTTGAGGAAAGGCAGAAACGCGCACAAAAAGCAATTAAAAAATACCCATAGACTTGTAGACTAGGCCTAAGCATGGGCGACTACTATATAACTACATGATATAATATGTCTTGATGTATTTAGAGAAGAAACCTTGACCCAGTGTGTTTTGGATGGAATGGCCCAGGACAAAGGCTTAAATTGTGAGCTTTCTATATTGTCCCCCACACACACCATAACTATCCTTTTGATCTCTGGTGGCTGATTTGTGTCAGTGCGCAGACCTTAAAAGTCTCAGTTCCCTTTACAGAGGGGGCTTGCTCAGTGCTTAGCCACCAAGGACAGTATAATGGCTTCCTGTCTCACCGTCGCTGTGTCATCAGTTCCAGCAGGCAGATGGCCTGACAGCTTACTTTTGCTGACCAGCCATACATTGCTCTCTCCCTGTCTCTGTTTCACTCCCAATTACCACCCTGTGTGCTCCATACCGCCATTAACCTACCAGGGTCCTTTGTTGTCTTCATGCTCGTATCAATTTTATTGTCTAAAATGTAAGTTTTTATTTGTTATCACATGAATACAAATGCAAATGTATTGCATACATTATATTTGCACACTTTTTCCTAAATAAATGTGTCTACTGTACAAAAAAAAAAACTGAGAATCTAAGATGATTTTGGACTTTTGAGTGTATGCACACACTCTTTAGCAAGACAGTGCATCTTTAGCTCCCCCTTGTGGTATGTATTAGTTTTAACTTGGGGTCACTCAGCTTTGTTGGCTAGAACAATTTCCTTTTAGAACATCTTTTCCTCTTATGTATAAACATGGCTACATTGACTTTGACACTGCAGCAAATTGTATTACAAACTGCAAATATTGAAGCTGGAAAAAAGTCTTCCCTTTTAATTTGAGATCTCATAAGATAAGAGCATCTACAACAAAAAAAAGAGTGAAAGTGTGTGTGATATTCTGTACATGAGTTAAACATAGCAAACTCAAAATTGACTTTTTTTGTTCTGTTAGTCTGGAGCTGTTGTATCTGGGTGGAAACCTCATCACCGCCATTCCTCCAGAAGTGGCTAACCTGCCCTACCTCAGCTACCTGGTCCTATGTGACAACCGCATCCAAAGTGTCCCCCCGCAGCTCACCAGGTAACCGCACATACACCACCCCTATCTTACCAGTGGAACCTGCAGTAAAAAGCCATATGTTAATGTTCAGCGTATTTCAAAATTGCACATTCCCCTAGTCATGTTTTTTTGTTGTTGGTGAAAACCTTACTCTGTCTCACTCCAGGCTCCACTCGCTGCGATCTTTAAGTCTCCACAACAACTTGCTCACTTACCTGCCGAGGGAGATCCTCTGCCTGGTGCACCTGCAAGAGCTCAGTCTCCGTGGCAATCCCCTGGTGGTGCGCTTTGTCAAGGAGATGACCTACGACCCTCCGTCACTGCTAGAGTTGGCAGGACGTACCGTCAAGAGCCGAAATATTCCCTACTACCCATACGACCTGCCGTCAAACCTAATGCGCTACCTAGACCTGGCTAGCAAGTGCCCCAACCCCAAGTGTGCCGGTAAAACCCTTTTTTTTTCTCAAAGTATTTGAAGGGAATGCACAGATTGAGGTTATTTTTTTAATTCTATGACATGTTAAGATTTGTCTTTTAGCTCTGTCCTTTTTCCACCAACATGTGAAAACGCATGGGTTTTCAACCTTTTTTGGCTTGTGACCCCATAAAATAAGGAATTCCTCACTTGTGACTCCTTGTCACCAGTTGCGTGTCTGCCAATTTTGACCAGTTCTAACCAAAACTGATTTTCCCTACCTTGTGCTGTTTAGATACTTTTTAGAGACATGAAGAAGTAAACTATATCTAGTTATTTACTGCTCTGGAAAAATAGCAAAGATTAGAGGGGGGGGAAAAGCATTTTATTTTCTATGATCTAGAAACACCTTCATTTTGTCCTGTGATCCCTTATATGGGTCCCTATCCCCAGGTTGAGAACCACTTTGATAACATATCCTGTGTTTGTTTTTCCCTTTTACTTTTTCCTACCTGGGTGTACAGCTTACAGTTTATGACGATGATGTAATGGATGAATATTGTTGTACTATGTTGATAGCATTCATGTGCATATATCTATCTATCTATCTATCTATCTGTCTGTCTGCACAAAATAATTTAAGTCACTGACCTGCCACTTGAACCTGGCTTTGTTTTTCCTGTCACTATCTACTGTCTCCAGGCGTCTACTTTGATTCCTGTGTGCGGCAGATCAAATTTGTGGACTTCTGTGGAAAGTACCGGCTGCCCCTCATGCACTACCTGTGCTCCCCAGAGTGCACCTCTCCCTGCAGCTCCAACCCCCAGAGTGATGCGGAGTCGGAGGAAGAGAGCAGCGTGCCTGCTTACCGCCTGCAGAGGGTGCTTCTGGGATAGTATGACATGGAGCAGCCCCTGACCCTTTGGACGAGTCAGTCTGTCACTGTGTTTAACATTTATACAGATATGAACTTTGCCGTCAGACTTTACTGCACACATGCCTTATTTGCACTGCATGGTTCAGCTCAACTTGACTCCACTCAACTCACTGTTGGTACCAGGTGCTTTTCTCAATTTGTTTTCCGCTGCGGATAGTACCCCCTCAGTCTCGGCAGCATTCTCAGCTGATTGCCATAGCAATGCCATGTGAAACTGCCCTGGCCTGTCATCTTCAACGCGGCGCTTGTGGATCTTTTCATTGGCAACAATGTCTGCACTTTGTCAATTGTACAGCGTAGTGAACAAAGTGTACAGCGTAGTTTTGTGGGCTGCCATTTTTTTTAAATATGGGGTGAGTGAATAAAGAAATTGCAGTCGCTATTGACAGTAGGTTAGCTGTAAGGCGGGTTTGTGCTGTTAGTGACAGTTCTCTCTGACCAATCAGTGATGCGCAGTGTTTTAATTCCACTTTCTAGTATTGGCTCAGCTCTCTTGGAACCATACCAAGGTGGTACCAAAAAAGTACCAGGTACCAGGTACTACTCACAACTTTTGCAAATGAAAAACCAAAAAAGAGCAAGTTGAGTATAGCCCCACCATGCAGTGGAAATGTGGCAATAAACACACACACACACACACACACAAACCGTAACACTGTTTAACAGTCAGTCAGCCTGTATGGCTGTATGGAGAACGGCTTCCTCCTGGTGTTCTGAAAACGCGTTAACTTCCACTTTTATGAAACTTTCTCTCACAACACATCACTCACGTAACATGAGTTAAGGAAAGCTCACATTTCCCATGTAGCCATGCAGGTCCACAGTCCGTCAGTGCTGGTCTCATCGTCCAGGATAGGAGTGCATTTGAAACTCAGTGAAGACTAATGGAGCGGCAGGGTTCTTTTCTTTTTTCAGGGCAGCTTACTTTATCTTCCATACCACACTTTGTGCTTCTTAGTAGCACAAGCGCATTATTCAACATTTTCTCAATGTTTGGATATGAGCAATGTAGTTTTTTTTGTCCAGCTACTGATGACACACAGATTTTTATTTTACCTGGCGAGCTTCAAAACTGCCATGCCAACTAGGAAAATTGTTAGAATGTTTTTTAAATATGTATGCAGACACTATATCATTAGTTTTACACTACATTATTCTAAATAGATTGAATACGATGTGTGATATGGCCTTATTTGCACTGCGTGTGGTCCTAATGGACAAAGGTTTTGTGCAGTTAAGCTATCCCACACAATGTCAAAAAATCAAGATTTATCTGGTTTTGTGTGCACACTAGCCTTACACATTTTTGCCATGTTGGCATTGTCGTTTAAAATGAATCCAGAATATGGTTTTTGCAAGTATGTGGAAGAAAGCCTGTCCAGTTACTCACAAGTGGCTATGGGGTGGACCAGGGAAAACCTCTCTGTGTTGGCACGGAAACAGTAGCTGTTAAGCAAAACACAGTGGCAGCCTTCATGTTTATGTTCAGCGCTTTCAGTTTTCTCTAAGTACAAGAGTAATATGTTAGTGTGAATAGAGCCCACAGTTAGATAATTTATTTCTGAATTGATTCTTTTTGAGACAGAATCCTTAATTTCTAACAGGAAATGGATGTTTCTGTTCCTGGTTACACTTCTGCTCTGCCTTCCTTGGGTGGAAAGCTGGGAGATGTCATTAGCATCCCAGGAAGGTTTTGTCTATGAGTGAGGAGGTAAAAATAACTGGCTTCACATTATACCTTATGTTTAGAAATCAGAAGAACGCTCCTCTCTGTTACAGTAACACCTATACTAGAGCATGTAAGTGCCTTACTAATCGTGACCTTAGTGTTAGAGTGAAACAGAGTATGCAGAAATGTGATATATGCACCCTGAAATGTGACAAGAGTAACATTAAGAATTAAATTCATTTTCTAATTGATTTTTGTACTCTGCTTAACATTACAGGTAATCTTTTTTATAACAAAATAAAGTACTTTTATAGAAATAATTTTCCAAATGTTAAACACTACATATTTAAATGACCTGCAGAATAGATGGCACTTGAACAGAAACTACATTAAAATAAATTAATTGTGTTTACTTGTACCCCATTCAGATAATGTAAGTAGATTGTACAGTATATAATGGAAATAATAAAGACAGATTATAATATCTTTCAAATGTGTTTGTATTGTGGCCTTTTGTGATTTGTTTAGTCTTTTAGGAGAATTTAGAAATTATTCATATTTTACGGTTTAACCTTTTTTAAGTTTCCATGGCATTAGAAGTTTTCAATGCCAGTTGCTAAAAGGCAAGACATTTATGAATATAATATAATGTGGTTGTTGTGCACAAAAGATGCACAAGAACTATTGAAGAGTTTGAAGTTTGCTAATCCATAAACCAATCATTCCAAACATTTTGCAGTTTGAATGTCCCCGGGTGTCATTTGCATATGAAGGTGAGTTGATTCTCGAGGCTGAATGCTGACAGACCTTCCCTGTAACCTCGAACCAAGAGCTGCCAGGACGAGTGCCTTCTGCTTCGCACAATCTACTAATCCTTTAACATGACCTGCCAAGAGCCACTAACTACTGTGTTTCTTCTTCTCTCATCTCTTTTCACACTTCCTATCTCAGCATCTCATTCAATTCCTCTGCACCTCACTGTTTCTTTCAGCCTGGCTGGCAAGGATGGTGTTTGGAGTCTCATATGTTCCGTTTGTTTAAAATGGTCTTTGACAAAGACACAGCAGGGTTCCAGTTGTTTCTTTCCCCTTCTTTTTCACTGTGTTTAAAACCCATGCAGATAGAGCCTGTCTACCAATAACAGGCACCTAGGAAACTATAGGCACATTGTGTGGAACAATGTTACATCGCCGGTGTGCACGTGCGCTTACACTCTGCATGTTTTTGTATGTTTGACAGGAGGGTGCTTTCACAAATGCAACCATGATGAACTGGAAGCAAGGAGTTGTGACAAGCAGATGAGGTCTTACAATGCTGTCCCTGGTTTAGCCATCTGCAAGGTCAATGTGTGTCTGTGTGATCATATTCTCATACATCTTGTTTCCTGTTGTACTTGAGAATTAATTCCATTATATTATGTTTTAGGTTGCTGGATGTCATGGGGGCACCCGACTCACAGTGACAGTGAGCAATACAGTGCACCCATTTGGCAGGTGATCTGCAGATCTAAGAACAAAGTTCTTTGACATACGCGTTTTTTTATACTCTAAGCCTCTTATCACCCTCACGTCAAAGGCATACCTGCTCACATCAGCCCACATTATAGCCGATGTGCATTTACATGCATGCCAGACCTCAGACATGACAGGTTTTAAATTTACACTCAGTTGAGCCTCTACACACGGCAGCCACACACGCTGCCGATGCCCTTATAACAATCGGACGTTGTCTTCAGAGTTGCACTGCTAATCCTACAAGTACAAAAGGCCAGAGCAGTGAGGAGATGGGGGAGGTGATCACAGGGGGAAAGAAAAGAAGTGGTTGGCGAATAATCCACCACTGTGTTGACACTTGATTGCTATGGTGAATAACTTGAAGCTTTGAAAAATGTATGCTGTCTCAGTCACTGTTAACCCAGCATCATTCCCGTATTTATTCATCTCAACAAACTCTTTGACAGTGTAATATCCTCATAATGTAAGAAAATGTGCTCCAGCTGTGCGATATTTTTTGACATTTTTCCATAGTGATGGTATTGAAGCAGACAAGAAATGTGAGGAGAGAATGGGAAGAGTGACCAGATGGAATTGAATCAGAGATGTTGCAGTTCATATAAATGTCTTAGCCTCTTATGGTGGAGGATTAGGGCCAATGTGAAAAAATGTATTTGAGTTCTGAGTTTAAAGGGAGAATTTTGAGGGGGAAAAAAGTCAGAATCAGAATTCTGAAAAAGAAAAAAAACCTTAAGAACTCAAATCTTTTTGTTCACATGTGGCCCTAATCTTCTTCCGTAGCCCGCAGACCTCTGTGACACCAAGGGTGTAACATTTTTAAATTGACACTACTGCAAAAGAAGAAAAAAATAAAACTGGTCCATTTTTTGCTTTCCCTGAGGGTTCAACTTCAATCTTCTTCAGCTTTTCCTTGAACTTAAATTGCATCTTTGCTCGCCTGTCATGGAGATTACCCATCAAACTGATGAGAGATAAGAACTGTGGTTGAAAATCGTGGGAAAAGCTAGGAAGCCGGACCTTGATTTTGTCTAACTACTGTTTAAAGTTCCAGATTGTTAGTGTACCTGAAGTTAAGATTTTTTTTTTTAACAACATGACAAGACTTTCACACTCAAATCATTGTTAAACTTTTGACAAACTGAAGTACGTAAAGTCTCACTGTTAGGTACAACTTCAATTTAAATACTTTAAATATCTTTAGTTCATTTGCTGGTTGCTAACATTGTCTGTCTGCATTTAGCAGCTAATGAGACAATATTTTCCTCAGATGGTGGTGATCAAAACAGAGCTCAAATTAGAGGGAATTATTGTGTACACACACAGCTCTAAAAAATGTATCTGTTGTGTAGACAACTTCACTATATTTTAGTGACCATTGCGTCTAAGTGGCCAAAAAAATAATTAATTTAAGTAAATTATTGATATGTTATACTTTCTGGTGTAATATGTTAAACTGCATACAAGCTTTCAACTCATTCGCAAGGGGGGTCACCTAGCATCTTATCTGGCAGTTTTTGCATCACCAGTTGCTATGCTGCTTATTCCCCAGTTAAACTCTTGAATAAATTTTGAAAGCCCCCCCCCCCTTGCACACACACATTTATCATTATCACTGCTTTTGATAGAAACACTACTGGAGCCCGCAGGGGAGCTTTGATCCTGTGCAGCTAATCCAGGTCCATAGCAACACTGCAGGAGGAGCTGCAGCCTTTCAGAGAGGGATTTGTCTTTGGGTATGTTAGTGGGCAAACCTGGGCATGTCACAGGGGAGCGTCCTGGCTCTGGCAAGGGCAGTGTAGGGCTGGAGCGGGGTGGAGATGCTTCACACACTGAACAATGCATTTACACCCACACAGTTTCAAACACTGCAGAATAGTGGGACTGGATGGCAGTGTGGTCCAATGTTGATTCACGGCTGCAGATGCTTCCACGTCAGGAAACGGTGCTGCTGCCTGTCAGGAGTGGTTCAACAGGAAATGGTGTGTCACCCGCTTAAAAGCTTTGCTTGTTTTTTATTTTGGTTGGTGGACCTCCAGTCGATACATGTGCACAATATGGCTGTCCAGAAACAGATGGTGACTGTTTGTGACAACTGTATTTTTTAGTTAGAACATCTTAATGGTAGAATTGATCCCCTGTAACCTCAGTAGAACAACACGTGTCCGGTTCCATCCAGTTTTTTGACTCCTGCTTTTTGAGTTACAGTTCCGTGTCCCCAGATTAAATATTCAAACTCCTGGTAATCTGAGCATTGGTGTAGTCCACCTGCCACTGGTGCGGTCTATCTTGAACCTGATCTTGGGGGAAACCTGAGAGTGATTGCCACGCTTTGGATGTAACAGAGCTGACAGCAGTTTTTCAGGTCCTCAGTGGCGTGCTAACGTGGTGTTATTTGACCTGAAAGCACAAGTTAGTTAGTTAATTAGTTAGTTAGTTAGTTATAGGCTGTTTTCTTTTTCCAGATTTTACTATTTCTGTTCCTTAGAATGTTTCATCTTTGATATGCTGACTGTTTATACAATTTTGATCAATCCATTTTAACAGAGGATTCCACTAGTTATAGCCTACATTTAATAAGATTGTTGTCAGGTACAGCATGGCAATTTCACTAACCTGACTACATAAATGCATTATGTGAATGATTGTGATCCTTAACCTGACGCGTGATCGCTTCCAGCTCTTTACAGATTTTAAAATAAAAAGTATTTTCTCATTTTTCTACAGTAAAATTCGTCATACTGGACCTTCTCACCAGGCTAAAACACAAAGACAGTGGTGTGTGTGTGTGTGTGTGTGTGTGTGACACTGAATGGTGGGGTTGGTGACTAGATGAATTAACATCTATATATTCTCTTCTCTGCTCCCCACTTGCAGCTGTCAGTGGTGGTGACACTCCCTCATCAGGAATGACCCTGTATGTGTAGGCTCACCACTATAAATCTCTGTGACGACTTAATAACACCTTTATGCTTCTTATGGCTGGCGGAACAAATGCAAAAATGTTTCTGCTGGATCACTGCAGTCATCTAGAAACTCTTTTTTTTTTGTCTTTTGAAGTGATTTACCAGCCATTTACCAGCCAACCAGCTTCTTTGACAATCTCTCTGCCATCCATAATGTAGGCTTGCTTTTGGAAAACAAAATAGAGATGATGTGTGTTTCTCTTTCCATTAAAACAAGTGCTGTTATTCAGTGTATTTATTTGCACTGTGGATACAGAGTGCGCCGCCCTGTCCCATATGCTACCCAGTCCCCCCGGCGCTCCTGCAACATGATGCACCCACACTGTCTCAACCCTCCTGCACCACATGGATCATATCACACTCTGAAACCCATTTTGGTGAGAAATTGGAGCTGGAAAGCATAACAAATAAAGAGAGAGGGGTAGAGAGCACGCACACACAGACACACACACACACACACTCAGACACACGAACACACCCCTTGTCCCTGACACACACGCCTCCTTCCCTCAAAGCTCAAATGAAAACTCAGTCAGTCTGCTGAGCTTTTTCTGAGTGACAGGATCTATTCGAGCTGTGGAATGACAGTTTGACGGACACAGTCGTGGAATTCATTACAAGTCTGTAGCCATGGGATATTTGTAGCTATGTTAGACAACATAGCATCCATTCGTTTTTTTCCATTTATTACTATAAAGTTTCTTGCGCGATGGAGCCTGGAGCGGGACGAGACGATGGGATCCTCTGTGCGCTTTGGAGACCGAGGTTGGCTCTTTTAAACTTTTCTTCTTTTGGTTTCTTTTTCTTTCTTCTTTTACTGGCCTACGTCTCAAGCAATTTGATTGACAGGTTTGATATTTTACCGTGCAACTGCATCTATGCAGTCGAGGGTGAGCACGTTTTTACGCATCTCTTCCACCAAACAGGATCGCCTACATTTAATTAATCCAGCCAGGTCTCTCTTGTAAAAGAGATTCTGAATCTCAATGGGACTTCCTGGTTAAATAAAGGATTAATAATAATAAAAAAAAAATCCGCCACATAATACTATTGTAACATTTTTAAGTCTACATCGTGATCTTCCCATATTGTAGTTATGTAGGCTACTACTCCTGTTTCAATTTAACACCAAAAGTAACATCTCCACTGTGACGCATTTCGTCAGGTGTTTTGCTTGAAGTGATCACATGCAGCCCCGATGCAGACTCTCCAGATCTGGCCAAATGACAAATTGGGGTGACTAATATAAAACCAGGCTGTTAAATGCACCCTGTAACCACAAATGACGTTGCTCAGGCTTGAGGCGGGATTTCAGTCCCAGCAAATTGCATTCTAACTCAGCTTAAAGAATAAACTTTTAAACGGATTACTGACTGAGGAGGAATGTTTCAATATTGGCCTCTGAACTGGGCTCTAGGCTTTACATCTGGTAACGCCCTCTCTAATCTTAAAAGGGAAACAAAGAGACTGGCAGGACAATGAATGGGCTTCACTCCATTTCTTTTATAAAGATTTTATGGTAAAGGCCATATAAAACTCCATTCTGTCTAGGCACAGAGGTTGTCAGTAATGGGTAAAATATTGCAGATAGTTTTAATGAAAAATTAGACTTAAAGTGAGACCCAAGGGCAAATGAGCAAGTGAAAGCTATAAGCTGCACACAGGTAAGGCCCGCCCTACATTTAAGAAAGACATCCAAGGCCACAGGTAGCTAAGGTATTACTTGTGGTTTAGCCTTAAGGTCTTCAAAAGACACTAATCATGACTATTTTGAACTGTCAAAACATGTCCATAAAACTTAACTCATCCTGGGAAGGGCCCTGTTCTCGGTGCTTACACAGTGACCCCCATGGCTGGATGTTTGCTGACCTTTGTTGACCTCTGGAGGGTGGTAGGTTTTCTCCCAAACTGAAAACTATGGAAGCAGGATTCTGAAAAAAGGCGGAAATGCCTCTCTCTGCCGGCTTTTCCTGCGGGATGCAGCAGAACTGTGATCTAAACTTGGAAAGTGACGACAGGACACGAACAGGAACTCCAGACAATTCCCAGATAGGCTGTTCGGTGGGCTTCATTGTTCTGTTGACACCATTCATTTCTGGAAATGAGTCACTGTGGCTTTATTCAATAGACCTTCACCTAGGAAATCTTTCATACAGAATATCTTAATTTTATGTTGGAAGGACTAACAAATAGTTTTCGTCCAACATTCAAATCCGATTTCCCACCCTGCTCTATTGTGATTGAACCCTGTAATCCAACTATCCCAGAGCACTTTGGGTATCTTAGTCATTCTACAGACAATGACAAGATGTGTGTTGCCAAATAACACGGTAACACTCACCTGTCTGACAGTTGTATTGATACAAGTGGTTTTACATGGACTCAACAACTTGCTGAGTCACTGCAGCGTTTACAGCGATCAGTCTGTGCTAGTTACAGCTCACAGTATCGGGTCATGCCATGCCGCATAATTAAAACTGCAACATGTCAGTGCAGCACAGATAGCCTTATAAAAATGCCTGTGGCAAGAGTGACAAACAGTTGTTTGGTGATGTTTTCCAAAGTGTATTTCTTCAGTCTCAGATGCCTTAAATAAACTGACTGATTGCAGATTGTGTGGGCCTCACCGAAATAGCAAATTGTATTGCTTTGGTATATTGGCTGGTGGAAATTGAGGATTAAGGCAGAAAAACACAGGCTTCCTGTAACACAGGCACAGTCCAGGCTTCTCACTTCTGTGGTGATGAATTTCTGACACTTTTATCTGGGCATTTTTATTCTAACCCTAACTTCAGCCTCAAAATTAACATTAACTGTTGGGTTTATTTCTGTTTATGATCTCAAGCTTTTTCCATTGTGTAATATCAATGCATTGTAAAATCACATCCATGCGGCCATCGCTTTTCCTCTGAGATTTCTGCCATAGCACCACACTGTGGTGGCTACAAGTCGTACAACTATTTTGTGAGACCTAGAAATAGAAGCAGGACTTCACATCAAAATGTGTTCCAGTGCCTTATGTTTCGAAGCTCAGTGAGTGCTCTTACTTTTAAGATATATAAAGGTGCAGTGAAAATGTTATGACCAAACCGAGGACAAAGGATTTTTGCATATGCCCTCTGAATGGTTGTGGGTCAGTTTTACAAAGGGTTGTATGCTTAATTGTCACATGTCATCATATCCGTCATATTATCTGTTCCTCAGGATGTGTGTGTGAAATTGGACAGACTGGGGTCAGTCATGGAGCCTGAACAGCTGAACTGCACCTCCCAGTGTGATTCCCCTCTCTGCTTCATCCATTCAGGAGTGTACAGGCGGGAGGGCCTAGACATTCTGCAGAGACTATGCAGTCTCAGCACGGTAAAAACACATGCACGCACGCACACACACACACGTAGGCAAGAGATAGTTTAAGGAAATCCAGCATGGCTGACGATCAGAATATTTTTGGCCCTCCTACATTTGGTCCATCATAGTCTACATCTAAAAACTTCCATTGAATATTTAGTCTTACTTTAGACAGTACTTGTACAGTGCTTGTAACAAATCAAACACATCAATGATACAAAGCTGAATTATAATATAAAAGACATTTTTTGTATTACTTTTAGTTAGCTTACCGGACGCAGTTTTTTTTGTCAACACATTCACTTCCGTCGATAACGTGGGCCTATAGCCAAACATTTGAGGAATCTCTGTCATCGAAAACACCCACACAAATTAAATACTTTATTAAAACATTCTTGAAATGTGTTATATACCACTTCATGAGTCAGTTCAATAGTAGAGATCTGGAAATGTAAAGCAGTTGACGAGTGAGGCTGTGTTTAGTATTGTCTCAGTCACTGGCGCCTTTAAGAGGAGAGTGAGCGGAGCTCAGCAACATGAGGCGGGCACAAGAAAATCTAATGTGTCTTTCCAAATAGAAACTTAAGTAGTAGAGTCACTGTGTCAGGGAACACAAACACTTTCCTATTGACTCTTTCCCTATTGGTGTTATGCCACATAAAGGAGAGGTAAGTTATCTCTTTTCATTGTTTTAATGCTAAATGGTTTATGCATTTGTTATTCTCAAAGTGCAGATGTCCTCTTCACCTAAGGAGGAAGGGAACACTGAGCTGCACTGTGATTGCTTTGTTATTTGTTATGAATTATTTGACAAGGTTGTATTTCAATGTAATGTTATTTTATTTTAATGTCCTAACAAGTCCTTTATCAATATTGTCTGTTGAGTTTAGTGGACATGAAAACGGTTCAGCTAGAGTGAAATATCCTTTGAAATGTAACACCATGCATATGTTACTATTTGTGGACGTAAACAGCCCACCAGGCACAACTGTTTCTAACCCTGACAGTATAGTGGGAAGAAAAACATGCAAGGACCAGAGCCAACTTCTTTCATAAAATCCCACCTGCTTTTCTTTCTGGATGTGTTAACAGATATGGCTACTGCTGGCAGTGTGCTCACTGAAGAGCAGCTTCTTTGCCCCATCTGTCTGGATTTGTTGAACCAACCAGTCTCTACTCCTTGTGGGCACAACTTCTGCAAGGACTGCTTACAAGGATACTGGCAGAGCACTAATCTGTCGCAATGCCCCATGTGCAAGCAAAAGTTCTGCAGGAGGCCTGAGCTCAAAGTTAACACTTTCATATCGGAGGTGGCTTCTTGGTTCAAGAAGTCATTTAAAAAGAAAGATGAAAATGAAGCCAGTAACGTGGCCCAACATTCAGGCCATAAAGATGTTGTTTTGTGTGATGTGTGTGTTGGAAAAGGAGTCCAGGCTCTTAAATCGTGCCTGGACTGTTTGGCCTCCTTCTGTGGGACTCACCTGGAGCCCCATCATGTTCTAGGCACCTTCAAGAACCACCACCTGATCAACCCCATGATGAGCATGCAAAACAGAGTGTGTAAGAAGCACGAAAAACTCCTGCACCTGTTTTGTAAAACTGACCAGACGTATGTGTGCCAGATCTGCATTAAGAGAGACCACAGTGGTCATCACACTGTACCTATAGAGGATGAGAGCAGAGACAGGAAAGCTCACATTGGAAGGATAAATGCAGAGGTGGAAGAAATGATCCACGCTCGACTTGAGAAAATCAGCGAAATCAATCAAACCATTGAGCTCAGCAGAGCAAACACAGAAAGAGAGATTGAGGAGAGTTTGCAAGTCTTCAGCAGTCTGCTCCACTTTCTCCAGAGAGGTCAAGCTGAGGTGGTGGAGCTGATTGGTGCAAAGCAGAAGCAAGTTGAAGGCAGGGCCAGGGGACTTATCATGGGACTGGAGCAGGAGATCGATGAGCTGAGACAGAGAAACGCTGAGCTGGAGCAGCTCTCCCACACCAAAGACAACCTCTACCTTATCTGGAGCTTTCCAGCTCTATCCACACTGCCAGCAACCAAAGACTGGTCTGACACCTGCGTAGAGAGTGTTGTGTATGTGGGCACGGTGAGGAGAGCAGTCAGGAGAGTAGCGTGTCAGCTGGAGGAGATAGTAAAGGCTGAGGTGAAGAGGTTATGTGAGATTGAATTTCAGAGGGCTCAGCAGTGTGCTGTGGATGTGACTCTGGACCCTCATACAGCTCATCCCAAATTGATGCTGTCTGAAAACAAAAAACAGGTCCATCATAGTGATGTAGCACTGAACCTCCCCGACAACCCAGAGAGATTTTATCCCGGTGTCAGTGTTTTGGGAAAGGAGGGTTTCTCCTCTGGAAGGCTGTACTTTGAGGTCCAGGTGAAAGGCAAGACAGAGTGGGATGTTGGAGTTGGGCTTCAATCTATCAACAGAAAAGGAGGGAATACATTAAACCCTGAAACAGGCTTCTGGGCCCTGGGGATGAGAAAGGACCAAAGCTACTGGGCCCTCAGCAGCACTCCTACCCGTGTGCCGCTGGTCGCGAAGCCCCAGAGACTCGGGGTGTATGTAGATATGGAGTGGGGGCAAGTGTCTTTTTACGACGTGGATTCTGCTTCACACATCTACTCATTCACTGGATACTCATTCAATGAAAAACTTTTCCCCTACTTTAACCCTCGACGTAATCATGGCGGAGTCAACTCTGCTCCTCTGATCATCTTGCCTGTCAACGCCTGAAATCGGGCTTTTTATCCCTTCCTGTTGCCTGCATGCTTTCAACTACTCATTATCATTTTGTCATTTTCAAATAAAATGTTAGCATAGGTCCAGCATGATGTTTGTGGCTCTGTTTGCTTTAATAAAGTTTGTTTACTTATTTGAATCCTGTGAGCTTCTTTTTGTTGTTTGTTGTTCTTTGCTTGGCTATCATTTACAGAACTGAGGGTTCAGAACATCAAAAGCAATCAAATAAGGCCCATGTATATGAGCTACACAGTAATATTTTAGACTTGATTTGAAGGGGTTTGCACGTGTGTTTGCAGATGGCAGTGGAGCTCCCAAGGCGGTCTCTGTCCCCGGTGTTAAGTGCTGTGGTGTGGACGCTGCTCTCCGGTGGAATCCTGCTGGCTTTCTGCTTCCTGCTCTTCACCCTGCGCTTCAAAAACAACAGGTAGACCACAACGTCAGACACATCCATGAACACCAAAGAGATGTTGAATGAAGTGAATGAATTGATCTATTGTGCGTATGTTTGCACATGTTGTATTATCAGGATAGTGAAGATGTCCAGTCCCAACCTGAATGTCCTGACTCTCTTTGGAAGTGTCCTCACCTACAGCAGCGGCTTCCTGTTTGCCATTGGCGAGCGATCACACTCACAAGGGGCAGCATCCACAGCCGTGCTGCAAGTAAGCCCCGCAGTCTCCCGTAAATGCTTCATTATATTCTTAAATAAATCAATGTTGGATAATAATGTAGCGCTCTTTCCTACAGGCTCGGGTGTGGACTCTTTGTGTCGGCAGTACTCTGGTGTTTGGTCCAATTTTGGGGAAGACGTGGAGACTGTACAGAGTGTTCACCCAGCGAGTACCTGACAAGAGAGTGGTAGGCATGCTCCCCCTGCCTCCTGGTGGTTGTGTGTGAAATCTTCTACTTATTCCATCCACCTAGGATGCCATATTTTGTCACTTGTTTGTGTCTATGTTTCTTTAAGAGTTTACAGGATATCCAAAAATAATCTTATGAGATATCAGGGAAGATTTAGGCCATGGGCCAAAGTTGTTTGCTTTTGGTTTGGATTCATTTGAAAAAATTTTTAAAAAAAATCTTCACTAACTACTGCTGTCATTTAGAAAAAAATAATTCTGGCACATATATCCCAATATTTTTGTATTTTTATTTTGTATTGATTTTTGAGGATTTACCAATTTAGAGCATTCCCAAGCCTTATTGCATGCTTATATGTCCTTTCTAGAACTTTCTTTTATGAATCACTTCCATAAAAGCCTTACAGTGTATCCTAACTGGTGTCTTCCAGTGATATGGATGAAAATGCTAAACAATTATTAAATTTGTTTGGTAGCTGTATGACAGTGACATGATTGGTGACTTTATTTTCTGTCTCAGATCATCAGAGACATCCAGCTGATGGGTATGGTGGCTCTGTTGATCATGGTGGACATGCTGGTTCTCACCGCCTGGAACCTCACAGATCCCATCCGGTGTTCACGATCTGTCGGAGCTGTTGTCAAGGTAGAATTTAATTGGAGCCGAAAAGCAAGTTGTAAAACAGGTTGTTTTGTTTGATTTCAGAACAGTTTACGCTTGGTCACGGAAGGCTTGTATCATGTGGACGCGGTAACAGTTTTGTTGTCATTACTAAGAATTCCTCAGGGGTGCGGCAGAAACTATGCACTATGGCTTTAATTATAGACTTGTTCATGAATAGCCAAATATATTCAGGTTTCAGCTATGATACAGTTTTTCCTGATCTAGGTGGTGGAGAGAGACATTTCCTACTCTTTGACTCAGCTGGACACCTGTTCCTCTGTATACTCAGATCTTTGGGTTATCATCATTGCTGTTCAGAAGGTAAGTAATCTCTATTCTATTGAAATTATGAAAAAAATTAAAAAGACTGCTTTGAGTTCCTTCTTGTTATGGATTTGTTGATTAACATTTTCTGTGGCCTTTGTGTTTACTTTGTCCCCGCATTTCTCCTTAGGGTTGTCTTCTCCTCTATGGGACTTATCTAGCTGGTCTGACCAGCAACGTCAGCCACCCTCCCGTCAACCAGTCTCCCACCATCATAACAACCGTCACTTTGGTCACCCTCTTTTCGGCGGTGGCCGTCCCTGTGTCCATCTTTCTGCAGGCGTGGCCCAACCTTGTCTACAGCACTGTGGCTGGAGCCATTTTCATCTGCACACTTGCCACCAACTGCATGCTGTTTGTGCCTCAGGTAGGGAAAATGACTCAAGACACACATACAAAATGCATCAAACAAAAACTAAAAAAGTTTATAGTTGCAAGCTTTGGATAAAGTGCAAGATTTCTTCTTTATCCTCTGACATCTGCTTGTTTTTGGTAATGATGACACTGGCACTTTTGGAGTATCTCTAAAGCAGAAACCACTACGGAGGGGGATTGTCATCTAATTATAAGATACTATGTCTGAAAACATGGAAAAACAGTCAACCAGACTAAAACTCTAGATAGACAGATACATGACAGATGTATGACTTTCTCTCTTTGATTTGACAAAAGCAGTAATTCTATCAGTGACTATGGTGCCCACACCTCTGTTCTGTATGCGTGACAATTTGACATGTCTATCAGTGGATTGTGACTCACACGGAAGGTGTGAATGAGTCAAAACTACAAAGGATGTTGCAAACAGTTTTATGGCTCTCTACCTGTCTGGCAGTGGGTTTATGTTACAATAAGGAATGCATCTTCAGTGGAAAGGAAGGAAATACCTGGGTCGTGAGCAATACGCTCAAACACACCTGGTCAAGGGCCCTGTGTCAAATGACCGTGGTTACATTTCCTACTGGTGTGTGTAATGTATCTACAGCTAAAAGTTAGCATGACATGCTGTTTCACCTTCACGCAGCTGACCCAGTGGCGGCAGTTTGAAGAGGACCAGAACAACCCAAGTCAGATGGCCAAGTATTTCAGCAGCCCCAGTAAGAGCCAGGCCTCTGTGTACAGCCAGGATGAGATGTACTACCTGCTGGGAGAGAACAACTCCATGAAAAAACTCCTTAACGAGGTACTGTAATGTTGTTGTTGTTTTTTAACTTAAACTACCATTCAATAAAAACATCTTGTAAAACATTCAGTATAATTATTTATGTCAGTTTGGTCCTTGGTCTGGAATTCTCTTATAATGTGATGATGATACAGATATTGGTTTTGGCATAAATTAATATGTTGTTAATTTTCCTACTTATTATTTCTGGTGATTTCTGCACATATAAAGTATAGATGGAAATAACAGAGCACATTTTATTAAATACAAAACACAACTTGCCATGGTTTTATGTTTGGAAAAGAGCTTTTTAGGCTTTGTTGTGCATTAATCTCAGTTACTGTAACTACTGCTGAGTTATTCTGTATTTTTAGTCATCAAATACATTTAGTCATTTAATTTCTCCAGATTTAAGCAAGATAATTCATCAGACATGATACCTTTTCAAGTGAAGCCAACAGTGGTCTCGAACTGGCAACAATCCTTCAAAAAAATGTTGACAGACAGATTTTGCTTTTATTAGTGGTGTCTGTTAGCTGGGACGTGCATATAACCATCAAATTGCAATAGCAATGGAAATTGGCTGACAACATTGTAATTTCAACAGGCCAATCAAAAATAACTCCGCCTGTTTAATTTATACGTGACAATTTTCTCCCAGAGCTTGACTGTGCTGTTTGTGTCGATTTAAAACATCCAAAAGGTAGCTGACATGTGCAAACTTTTTTTTTCTCCATGTGTCGGAGTGTTAAAGCTTGTGTTTTCTGTTGCAATTTCCAGAAGAACGCTGTGATTGACAGCCTGCAGGAGCAGGTGTACAATGCCAAGGATAAACTCTTGCGACTCATGTCAGCCAGCAGGCCACAGGAGGACCAGGACATGGACTCTTCCAACACCAACCTCAACTCCACCTCCACTCAGACCACAGAGCTTCAATCTGACGGCCCCTCTTCTTCTTCTCTACCTCAGAAAGACACTAAATCCGAACTCTTGCCGCCACATCTCTCCTCTCACCTTGCTGCTGCTCTTATGCCATCCTCTGAGCCACCCGCTGCTACAAGCTCCTTATCCCCCATTGCTGCTTCCTCTCCTCTCTCGGATGATATTCATAATACTAAAAACCAGAAAGGTGTCTCTGCCGCTGGCCCTACAGCCAGAGACACAGCTGGGAAGGGAACAGGGGAGGATCTCAAACAGCATGTGTCCCTTCAGTCCCCTGGCTCACTCAGGACAACAGAGGAGACAGTTCACTTTGTCACTTCCCTACAATCCCGTAGAGGGCTAAACCCCTCTCAGGTTAAAACTTTCAACAATCAGAGTGGGCTAACATCCCGGTTGGGAACAAATGCCAGACCGACTGGTTTTGTTAGCAGTGAGCAGTTGCAGGAGATCATCCAGGAGCTGAGTGTGGACGCAGTCATGGAAATCGCACTTCGATCACCCGGTCAGACATCCAGAACGCCCTCTCAGCTCAAATTTACTGAAGCCTCCGCACTTTCCCCTCTCTCCCTGCGGACACCACGCTCCCCTCATCCACCTGTTTTCTTCCGTTACCCCAGCATCTCCCCCTACACGATGAGGAAACGTCGGCCGCCCTTCCACTCCCCCAGAAGAGGGTTGGACCCACCCTGCTTCTTTGCAGGGTCAGAGGCTGCTGGTTGTGAACACCAAAATCCAGGCAAGCACACTGACGGTGTCACTGTGGATGGTACCCTCCTCCAGGTTCACAATACTGACCTTGAGCTGGAGGAGGAGGAGGAGGAGGAGGAGGAGGAAGATGCGGAAGGGAATGAAGGGATAAGAAAATGTCGGAGCCATATTTCAAGGTTCCACAGATGTTCAGTCTTGCCCAGTGCAAAATACAAAGCACCAGCTGATGTGGAAGCGGGTGGTGATAATGAGCAGCACCATAGACACATTAGAGACTCCTGTGGGTACTGGGACTCTGACTCTAGCAGCTCAACAGACTACTGTTACTACCATCGTCCCTACTGTGACTCCTGCCTGCAGCGAGGCTCGCTACTGTCCTCAGACAGCTCCTCAGACTCCTGTGACAGCGAGTATGAAGGCTACACCAGCCTGTACCGCTCCCCCCACCCCGTGGTATTTAAAGAAGACATCAAACCCACCTTTGTCTAAGCACAGGTTCACTGCACTTTACATGTTTATCCTTTTTCCACCACTTGAATTCATGTCCTAAGAAAGGTTGCACAAAATTAGCTTTTAGGATAAAGCAGGTGCAAAGCTCGTTGTGCATAGTGTGCATCTCGAATGGGAGATCATTTGACTGAAGCTTTCAGTAGGAATGTGTTTTGCAGTCTGTATAAGAAGAACGTTGGTATTCTTGAAACTTTCATTGTGGGCCAGAGTGGCTCTTTTGTTAGATGTATGTAAACTTGTGTAGCTCAGAAGCACGCGATGCTGTTTACTTTTTGATATTACTTATGGCATTATTTGTATATTTCCACTGTCCGGTGAAATTCCTTACATTCCAAAAAAGTCTGACATTTAGAGTAAGAAATAAAAAGAAATCAAAGTTAAAGGTTTTCACAGAACAAGTGAAACATAAGCTATTGTGTAATAGCTGTATTTATTTGAATATTTATAATAAGGTGTTTTGTGTACATAATTAGTTTCTGTCCACATTTTTTTATTGTTTTGCTTTTTCATACACATTCCTTAAAGTGTTGTTATGCCATTTTATTGTATTGTCTGCGTTTTGTTCAAGTTTTGCTTCTCCTAGATTGCCTCTACTATGCTCAACATTTGTTATTTGATGCTTTCTATATCTATAGCTGGTTTTTGAGACAGCATGCCCACAACAGAGCAACTGGAGAAAACAGGTCACTGCTATCCCTTCGACACACTTCAATATTTTCTTCGTATTATTGTCCTGACTCAATGAGTATTTAATGTGCAAAGGTACAGTTGTCTGGAGTGTGTGCGCATAAGAAAGAAAGCCTGCCCTGCTGACCTTTGATTTTAAAGCCCTGTTTAAAAAAAAAAAAAAAAAAGAAACTTTGGCATCTCCTCCGGTTTTAAACTGTGGAAAATGAGCCACCACAGCATGAACAGACGGGGCTAAAATGAGTCTGTATTAATCCCCCACACTTTCCCCCAGCCTGCTTTTTTTTAGAAGACACTACTGCTCTCTATTCTGCATATGAGCCATTGAAGTGTAGCCTGGGAGAAATTCCCTTTGATATAGAGCATAACAGAGTATAAATAAACCACACAATAGACAGAGTACCAGCATCACTGTGCAGGAGGAAAGACTTTCCTGCCAAGTGACCTGCATTCTGTTCAAGATGGGATTACTGATTGTGGAATAAAAATAGTTTCAATCATTTTTTCTCAAAATAACACAATAGTCCATAAGGAAAGAATAGAGGGACTAATGGCTTTAATAATGGTTAATAAAGTATTTACTAATGCTTTGTTGTTCAGTTTAAAGCTAAGAACATTTTGGGTTGCCAGATTGTAAAAAAAAATAAAAACATTTCCTCAACTTTTTTTTTTTTTTTTCCCTTACAAAAACGGTTCCAATGGATCGGAACCAAAGTTAATTTATTAACAACATTACTAGTCACAACATTTTCAGAATGAATGGCTTCCAACATTTACAAGAATGTGATTACCAAACATATAAAGCACTGATCTGGAGCAGCACCTTGAATTTTGTTTTCTTAATACACTGTATTCATGCAATGAGAATAAAACCTGATTTGATTTGAAGAAGAAATACCAGCGAAAGGAATTTTTCACAACCTGGAAACCCAAAATGTGTTTTTAGCAGCTGATCTGCATGCATGAGCAAGGTTTAAGATTCAGCTTTATTGTCATTATACAACAAAGGAATGAGAGTTTCATTCATACCACACACTGGTAACATGTATACATAAGTAACGATATTAAGAAAAATGTATCATTGATAATAAAATATAATAGGCAGTATTAGAGTATAAAATAGTTACTGAGTAATAGTAAAACTGAAAGAGGAAACTGCACGTTATTTACTAAGGAAACTATACTAATTGTGTGTAAAGTGTTTACACGTCACTGCAATATGTATATAATAAGTTGTGGTGCAAACAAATGTATGTAGTCATGGGAATGAGGGTAATGCAAAGTGATGGATATAGCGATGTGATAAGTCATTTATTTACAGTTCATTAACTCTTTATAAAGGGCACTCTGGGTAGTAGACTACCACATACACAATAAAGACATAGGCCTAGAGGGGAAAATAACCTATATGACGGCAGCCATGCACGTATGCAAACACATGTTATTAAATTTACTAAACATTTTGACAATAACTAAATGGATGTGCCAGAGGGCTGCGTGTATATATAAAAAAAGTTTGGAAGTGCAATAGTTGACCCGCTTCTGTGACTTTTAAAAAGGTCCCATGGCATGAAAATTTCCCTTTATGAGGTTTTTTAACATTATTATTCGTTCCCGCAGCCTGCCTATGGTCCCCCAGTGGTCCCCCAGTGGCTAGAAATGGTGATAGGTGTAAAGCGAGCCCTGCTCTGCCTTTGAGAAAGTGAAAGCTCAGATAGGCCAATCTGGAATCTGGCCCCTTATGAGGTCATGGTCAGGGGTAAGGTTACCTCCCCTTTCTCTGCTTTGCCCGCCCAGAGAATTTGGCCCACCTATGATAGAGAGACATTAAGGCTTTTTAAATGAGCAAAGTGGTAGTTGGTCAAGACCATACCCCCAGCCCCCCCTCCTCCTCCTCAAAAGCTACAGACTCAGAAATGGCACATACTAAGGAAAGCTCATTGTGGGGCTGGCTCTAGGCTGAATTTTGTGAAAGAGACTTCAGATATGGTATTAGGGGACCACTAAGCTCTATATAAAAGCATCCAAAGAGCACCATGTCACGGGACCTTTAACATAGCAACAGTGCTGTATGACCTCTGACAGCATGGGTCCAGTTGAATTGACAGTCTGGTTCAGGAGCTCCATTGGCCGACAAAGTCATCAATCATGGGAGCAGATCCGCCCACTGTCCCTGTCGCGGCATGGGAAAAATCCTTTGAAGTCGTGAGGGCGGTGCCAAGAAAATTGTGCCATGTGGTGCTCAAGAGGAGCGTTCTAATAGGATCACATGAGTACGGTTACCGCCCATTTCTGAAGGATACCCTCTCTGATTGGTTAAATCGGCCACCCCAGATTCGCCGTTTGCGCGTTCACAGTTTTTCTATTCTCCGTCGCGGTTTACGTCAACAGCGTGAACCTCCTTCCGTGAAAACGGAGCAATCCCTGTAACCTTTCACGGAAACGGCGTAGCTAACGTGCGCAGCGACAAAGGCAGCGAGCCCGAAACCTATGGGGAAGGAATAAAAAAAAAGAAATTCAGTATCGTCGCACTCTGTACCTAAAGACCATCATTTTCTGAAGAGGTCGCTGCCCCGGAGCTTCGGTGAAGAAGCCGAAATTTGACGGCAACGAGGGCGGATTTTGAACCCGTTTATTCGTTGAGGAAGACTGTGGCAACTGGCCGATTTTCCGTTGGACGGTCTGTAGGCTAGGGTATAGCGAGGGAGCCGCCATGGCAGTCGGATCATTGAGCCTCCACATCGGGATATGAAGAGGAACTGCATGTGTCCCGAATCGTCAAGAAAACGCCGCATTTACCTTTGATCCGCATTGGATCAGCTCTCTTAATATTTGCTATCACCCTTCTTCATCTTTGTGAAATTGCTTCTGTATCCAGAAAGAAATCGCAATTGGGTTTAATCGGGGGGGTGGGGGGGCACAGGGAGAGGCCAGATTCATGACTATTTTAGTCGGAGACGTGTCTTCAGAGGCCCGCTGAAAGAAAACCTGGAATATAAGGAAGAAATGCTGCTCTGACTGACCGTTGGTGGGCAAGAAAGGGTAGTTTATTAGGTGATAGGAACCAGAGTAAAGGAGAAAGGGATCGCTTTCTGCCTGTCCTCCCTGGGAATTAAAGTGATATTCATTTACTTTCATCCTTTTTGGATGAGAAGTTTAGACGAAACGATCGGCCCTGTCGTTTAGCAAGTCACAGTCTCCGAGTCGAGAGAGAATCAAAGGGATTGGATCATGTCGGGTCGGCCCAGGACCACATCCTTCGCGGAGAGCTGCAAACCAGTGCCGCAGCCCTCGGCTTTCGGCAGCATGAAAGTCAGCAGTAAGTACACCCCTGTAATTCTAGAGTAGCCTACCTTTTCTGCATGCACCAGGCCCAGTGTGGGTTACATATCCTCGCTAAATGTCTCCTCACTAGCCAAGCAGAAAATGTGTCAAGCGAGCATGACGTTAGCTCCCGATAGCTTAGCCCTGTCATATATCTGTGTCACTGACTGAGATTGGCCGGTGCTGAGTGGCACGCACACACCGCTCCCCTCGGTGTGAGCACACACACAGCTGCGCTCTGACGCGCCTCCCCGGGGCTGGCCAGCCTGACCAGGTTAGCAGGCCGGGCCGAGCCGGGCCAGAGGAGGGTAGGGTTGGCACCGACCCAGGGCAAGAATCAAGCCTTCTCTTTATACTGCAGATCCTGTCTGATTATTGTCCATTTGAACGTAGATTAGATCTAATAGCGGCTTTACTACATATCACCAACCATATGCGTAATTGAGTTAAAGCGATAGGGCCGGTCTGTTAAGCAACTGTCAAAGCGGATGGTGTGCCCATAGTTGACTCGGGTGAAACTGACGTGATCACGGGGTGGGCTGGTTCACCGATCCGATAGTCTATGGGCCGTTTCGAAATCAGACGTGGCGACGACTGGACCTGTATGTGACACCCAGACAGTATCCTGTTCTGGAAGCCACAGCAGTGGCACCGTGCTTGTTATAGACTGGCTGTAGAGATGTAATTGTTCCATACACATATCTCTTTTAAATTTCTGCTTTATATGACCACTGCTACTATTTCAAAGCATTTCACACTATCACCTTTCCACTACCTGTATAATTCAATTTTTGCAAACTGGCATCTGAAAGCATTTTATCACCCTGTAAGTGTGCTAAATTGCAGATAGTTCAGGTTGTCCTAATTAGAGCTGGACTATATGACAATCAATTACGGATATAGAGATATGACACTAGTAACACAATTATCCTTACAGTTGTATGACGAAATGTGTTTTAGACTGTTCTGGCTAAGTGAAATTAATTATTGATGAGATTATCCTCATTAATGATGACTGTACTGAGTGTGGAGACATCTACTGTACATACCTTTTCTTATCTTGTGAGGAAAAAGAATTAGGCTGTTGAGGAATGTTGGTGGTGCTTCAGGGCTGTGATGGGATGATGATGTGTGTTAGTAGGGTGAGGCTGAGGCTCTCCTCTAGGCCTTGGCACTGGAAACCACTCAGACACACACACACACTCACACACACACACACACACACATGCATTGCACACCCACTTGCTCCAGATATGGGTGTTGAAGCATTGGTGTGTTCCTGTCAGTCTGTAATGTTCACATGCTGCTGTTAAAAGGAGAATGCTCTACAGTTAAAGAAATAAGAAAAGAAGCTTTATTGTCATTACACATTGGGTATACAATGAAATTACAGCGCTTCAAATGTGCTCGTCAATAGGTCAGGTAAAAGTACTGTCGGACTCTGAAGGTCTTTGGCATTATTGTTGTTCAGACATAAGCTACATAATTAGCACCAAATGTGAGCTTGAACTTGTGGACTTAAAATTGTATGAGCTTTACACAAGTGTTTCGCTGGGGTTTTCTCAACCTGAAAAAGTTTTTCTGCAAGAGAATCATCTGGTAAGTCAAAACATGATTATCAGTCAGGAAAGGCTAAAGCTGGAGTTGCAAAATTCAAAGGGATGCTAATGTTCAACTGTGGCTTGTTTTTCTACTTTTTGGCTTCACTATGATTGATTTTGATCAAAAAGTTGACGGGCTTATGACAATTGGTGGCAAATTTCTGCTCATTCACAGTAAGAAGAGAAGAAGATGATTTGTCACTCAGTCAAACAGATTTGCAAATTAAGATGTGTCATGATTGTACTTTTGACAGAATTTAAAATGCCATGTCACAATATTATTATCTACTTTATCATCTACCATTATTATCTACTTTATCATCAACCATTACCCTGACCTCACTAACACACACACACACACACACACACACACACACACACACACACACACACACAATAATTTGGCTGATTATCTCGTTGAAGTGTATGATCCTGGAGAGAATGCTCTTGCCCCTCCTACTTAGAGACACACACATACATACATACATACATACATACATACATACATACATACATACGTACGTACGTACGTACGTACGTATGTTAGCCTACAGCCACATGAGCATTCTTTGGTTTTGTTATTTGGGGCGAGACAGCTGTCCAGAAACAATAAGTAACCTATTAGCATTTCAAAGCACAGCTCTCTCTTCCACTTTTTCCTCCCCCCCCCCCCCCCCCCCCCCCTTTCGTCACTGGCCCTGTGTGATGATGGGACAAAATGAACTAATTATACTCTTTGATTCTAAATGAAACGGAAAGGACTTGTAGACAAGAACCAGCAGAATCACTCACAGGATTTAAAAGAGAGCTGAGTTTTAGGGATGGAGATAGGGGAAGATCAATCAATCTCTGTGGAGTTCATTGGGTGTAGTCAGTGTGGCTCTGCAGGCGGCACACCACTGTTATATCTAAGATGTAGGCAGCTCTATCCTGTCTGGTCAAAAACCCATTGATACCTTGATGTCTTGATCCAACATTGCTTAGCCAAATATCTGTGTCAGCGGGGACATTCCTGTAACTGGATGTTCCTGTAATGTGGAGCATTATCTCATCAGCCTGGCAACAGTAGTGGAACACTTTGCATTAGTACCGGCACACATTAACACTCTACGTCCTTTGCTCCCCTGTGTTAGTTGTTCAGGTATTTAGCAAATCTCTTAATACATTCCTCACAAATGTCACTTTTCCCTGCAGTCCAGTCAGTCACATACTGTGATTTATGTAGTCTGATAGCTAATAATATATCCGGCATACTAACACAGTCTCTTAACCTAAGTAAGTGCATTAGTTGGAAATGATTAATATAGTAATAGTAATATGATAGTAATCAGCCAAAGTGTTTGAGGTCACAGTGTGTGTGTGTGTGTGTGTGTGTGTGTGTGTGTGTGTGTGTGTGTGTGTGTGTGTGTGATATTATCATTTAACTGTGCCAAACTGTTAATACACGCTTAATGTAGGATTGTATGTGTTTGCCAAATTTCAGAGAGGAAGGAACACTTTGACAGTTTGGCAGGTGCACAGGCTGTGACATTGACTCGTAGTGATACAACATGAGTTGTGTGTGTGAAAAATATTCCTCATTGAATCCATGGATAATGTTAGCTCACAAATGAACACTGCAATTTATTACCCCATAGCACCTTAAATGTTGGTGGCTCATGTCAGAAGGATTCTAGTATTAAATTGTTGGAATTGATTTCTTTGTTTGGGCTCCTATGTCGAACAAAAGACATTTTTAAATAAACTCCAAAAGGAAAATGTGCACCCATACGATTAATGGTCCTCCGAATATAGCCTAAATGAAATGTGTTCTCTAAATGAGAAATGTTCATAAGTGTTCTGGCTTTGAGTTCCTTCAAATTGTTTGTCTCAGAGATCATATCATATGAGAGTCAATCTTAAGGCAGTTTACAAAAAAAATAGTTTGTTAGAACACATAATAATGGTGGATTATTTGGGCAAATACAGTGGGGCTCGAAAGTCATTGGCTTTCTTTAACCTCACTGTTTTAATGAAGCTGTAGTTTATATACAGTACATATACGTATGTTACTGCTAACTTTTAATTTGAGCTATAATCATGCATGTTTCTGAGTTGGCACAACGTACTGTGTACAGTGGGGCTCAAAAGTTTGGGCACCCCAGGTAAGAAATTGTATTAATGTGCATAAAGAAACCAGGAAAAGATGGAAAAATCTTCAAAATGAATTAAATGACAGATCAGACTTTTGTATAATATGTCACAAAAAGTTAAATATATATTTCCTTCATTTACATTTTCAAAATAACAGAAAACAAAAAAACGGCGTCTTCAAAGGTTTGGACACCCTGCAGAGTTACTACCTTGTACCGCCCCCTTTGGCAAGTGTCACAGCTTGTAAACGCTTGTTGTAGCCAGCCAAGAGTCTTCCCATTCTTGTTTGAGGTATCTTCGCCTATGCTTCCTTACAAAAGTCTTCCAGTTCTTTGAGATTTCTGGGCTGTCTGTAACACACTGCTCTTTTAAGGTCTATCCATATATTTCCAATTATGTTGAGGTCAGGAGATTGTGAAGGCCATGGCAAAACCTTCAGTTTACGCCTCTTGATGTAATCCACCGTGGATTTTGAGGTGTGTTTATGATCATTATCCATTCGCAGAATCCATCCTCTCTTTAACTTCAGCTTTTTCACAGATTGCATCAAGTTAGCGTCCAAACTTTGTTGAAATTTTAATGAATCCATTTTTCCTTCTACTCGTGAAATGTTCCTTGTGCCACAGGCTGCAATACAACCCCAAAGCATGATTGATTCACCCTCATGCTTAACAGTTGGACAGAGGTTCTTTTCATTAAATTCTGTGCCCTTTCTTCTCTAAACGTACCTTTGCTCATTGCGGCCAAAAAGTTCTATTTTAACCTCATCAGTCCACAGAACTTGTTCCCACAATGCATCAGGCTTGTCTATATGTTCATTTGCAAACTTCAAATGCTGATTTTTGTGGTGAGGACGTAGAAGAGGTTTTCTTCTGATGACTCTTCCATGAAGACCATGTTTGTACAAGTATCTCTTTATAGTGGAATGGTGTAGCACAACTCTAGTGTCTGCCAGGTCTTTCTGGAAGGATTGTGCAGTCAAACGTGGGTTTGGACTTGCTTTTCTCACAATCCTTTGAGCTGTTGGTCTGATATTTTTCTTGGTCTTCCAGATCTTGTTTTAACTTCCACTGTTCCTGATGACTGCCTTTTCTTAATTACATTCTGAACAGAGGATATTGGCATCTGAAAACGCTTTGCTATCTTCTTCTAGCCTTCTCCTGCTTTGTGAGCGTCAACTATTTTCAGTTTCAGTTTTCTAGACAACTGCTTAGAAGAACCCATGGTGCTGATTGTTGGGGCAAGGTCAGATGAGTCTGGGCATTTAAAACCTTAAGATTGACATCACCTGGTCTTTCCAAACGTTGATTGAGAACAATCCATGACACGGTCTGGTCTCAGCTTTCCAAAGGGGGCGGTGCAAGCTATAAACTCTGCAGGAGGCCCAAACTTTTGCAGACGCCATTTTTTTGTTTTCTGTTATTTTGAAAGTGTAAATGATGGAAATAAAATCTAACCTTTTGTGACATATTATACATATCCAATGAAGGTCAATAAAATCTTGAGCTTGTAAAATAGTGTGCAGTAATTTCAAAGCCTGTGGTTGTATATCACTGCAAACCTGTGAAAAAATTCTGCACGTAAAATTCACGTTTGTGCATGTGTAGAAAATATATGCTGTGGGTAGTGTGTCAAATACATTTTGCGTCAGTCAGGAAAATACACCCACTTTTGACTCCGTTTTCTAAATTGTGTCTACCAATAATTGTGTTTATAATATAGCAGTAAATGTTTTGTCTCCTTTACTTAAACCTGGATCATACTGCTAGGATCTTTTGATACGATTTGGTCCCACGTGTCTTGCAACTGCTCAACAGTGATGTTTTTCTGGCCCCACCGGTGTACACATGTTGTGGCCTGAGCTAGTCTGGTGACTTGTATTGATGCCTCTGGCTGAAAGTGGCAGCAGCTGTCCCTCTTGTGTCACTTTTTACTTAAGTGATACAGCATATGTACAGGAAATCCTGCACTGTGATTTGTCACGCTAATTATTTTCTCACGGCAGGCAAATTGACAAAGTAATTATGGCAATGCTGCAAGCCCACGTTTCAAGGTGTTGCTTTTCTCTGTAGAGGCTGTGATTTACATTGTTGCTTCATTTTATGTGAGGCTAACAGACATTTTTAACGCTTAACTTTACAGGAGGTTCACTAGGGATAATTCAGTTTAATAAAAAGGTGCTTTTAGCTTGGAACAAGTGAAATAAAAAATCTTCATCATCATTGATTGTTTTTTACTAGTATATCCTAATGGAGGGAAATCTGTGTGAAGATTGATAGTTCAAGGTGTTAAGGCTATGCCAGATTAGTGTTGAAAGCTCATGCTTCACACAGACTTCCAATCAGACTTTCTTGAAATGCAAATCATTCAACTGCAATCTGATTGCTTGGTTATTCTGAGTTGCACCAGTGTAAGATCTCTCTGTGAACTGTGTGTGTTTCTCACGGTTTGAGGAAGTGCAGAGGCGTCATAGAAATGGTCCTGCTGGAATATGTAGGCAGTCATAGTTTTCTCTCTCTCTCTCTCTCTCTCTCTCTCTCTCCTCTCTCTCTCTCTCTGGAAAGTCTATATCTGTCATTACAGAATCATTCTTCAGTTTCTCTTTCTAGACTCGGTCCTGTTGGTTTCTCAGACCCTTATACTCCCTTCCCCTACTGTTTGATCATAATCACATCTTCAGTAATTGGACCACTCACCGGTCACACAGTGGTAAAGGTATTGAGGTGTTACTGTCTCGGACAAAAAGGCCAACTTTCTGGTGTTCAAGTACTTTAAGCCATGTAGGTTTACTTAACCCAATCACTTTTTTAATGCAAAAACTCACACATAGACACATAGGCTTTGTTACTGCAAAAACTCACACAGACACTAAAAAAATACTCCCACATAGACTAACTGATACTGCCAGAAGTCACCATTAGATGGTTACTTCCTTCTCATATGGACAGGGCGCTGTGACCTACAAGTGTCCTCAAGTGTCCTGCTGCCACTGCGTGCCGTACAAAGTTTCTGTCAAATAACATCATGATCTAGAACGTCACTGTTATTATGCAGCACTAATCCACCCATCAATATGATTCAGTACCCACTGTGGACAAATGGGTTCATTCAAATCTAAATTTAGATACATTTCACAAAGACTTTTAATTGCTTAAGGTGTGTGGGTGTTTGAGCTCTTACACACCTTTTTCTGCTACGGCTTGTGTGAAAGAGCAATGCTAATGAGACTAATATGTAGATTGAGAGGGTTGACTCTGTGTTGCGGTCGGCTTTAGTCGCATAGGTTGTGCAAAAGTTTTGCGTTTTAATTTGAGAGCCTGTCAAGGGATTGAAATAAAGGGACAGGCTCACGACACACAATCTTGCCAGTTGGTCTTTTAACTGCCAGCTAATGTGAATTTTGGTCCTTGACACTTCTGTGAGGAGGAGGGGGAGAGAGCCCTCTTAAACAGGAAAGGCCTCCACGTCGGGATCTCAGGGTAGCAGAGCCAGCTCCTGACTGACTAGAGAGAAAGGCATAAAGGGGAGGAGGGGCATGGGAAATCAGATTCCGATCTATAGTGCATTAGCATCAGATTCACAGTCTTATTAGCTTATGACTTTCCATTGTTATTAATCTTGGGACTTGCATTGGTCTGTCTGTACACAGTGGTTGGTGAATCTGTCCAAGACCATGAGTCTTATGGCAGTAGTCTCAGAAAGCTCACCCTGAGGTATGCTAATATTTGATGCATTGATTTGGATAAAAGGACCTATACTTCCTGTTATATAAAAATAATGATCTGTAGCGTTTAAACAGGCAATGCAACTGGCAGAATTCAAGTGTCTTTCTCTCTGTAGCGGGTAAGATAGCAGTTGCACACTTAATTGTTTCCTCTAGATAATTGCTCTCTAATGTCCTACTACTCAAAGTAGACCTAAACACTGCAAACAAATTTCACGTTCACTTACAGAGACAAGCTTTGGAGCTTGCAGGCTCTGTTTGCGCTTCGCCATGATTCCCACTCAGCCAGTCAGCTGGGAGCTGATCGCTACTACCACAGCTGTTGACCACAAGAAAGTACTGCTGGAACAAATGAGGGGTTAAACTGGCTGTGGCTAAAGAAGGAGACTGTATTGTTTTGTTTCTCTCAGCCAAGAAATGTGTAAGCAGGCATTCAAACCTGCAGCCTAACAACAAATAGGCTTCTCTAACAAGGAGGCTATTGAGCCAATAGATGCTACAAGACAGATGATGAATTGGTTGATGAATTGGTTTTTATATTATTGTAAATGTAATGTCTTCGGGTTTTGTAGTGTATGGTGGGACACTACAAGCTATTTGAAAATGTCACCTTGGTTTTTTGTACTATTATTTGGCATTGGTAATGCTTTACAGTACCTTAATCTATCATATCTCTAATGTCACATTGCTCTTTCTTTCTCTACCACACCTGGATTTGTGCATAGCACTACTTTGTTTTGAGCATCTGCATTTCTCTATCTCTCTCTTTAGGGGATAAAGATGGAGGCAAGGTAACAACAGTTGTAGCCACCCCAGGCCAAGGCCCCGACCGGCCACAGGAAGTGAGCTACACGGACACTAAGGTCATTGGCAACGGCTCGTTCGGCGTTGTCTATCAGGCTAAACTCTGCGACTCCGGAGAGATGGTGGCCATCAAAAAGGTCCTGCAAGACAAGAGGTTTAAGGTAAAACATGCACACACAAATTCAAAGCATTTTTCACCTTACTCAACTCTCTCTCTTATCAACTAAAAGCAAGACCCAAGAGGACAGAGAAAAGCAGCATGTATAAATGATTAAGCACTCATACTCTCTAATTAATGAATGTGACTGAGTGACTGTGAAAGAGGCACAAATGGAGTGATCTTTCACAAGAACAGAGAAATCAGTGAAGCTGACCAACTAAGAAAAAACAAAGGCCAAACTTTGTTTTTTTTCTGATGACACATTCTTGCTTTAATATGTGTATTTTCTTAAAGGAAGTGTGTGTGTGTTATGGCAGTGGTGGTAGGGGTCTTATCTCCCACAAACAAACTTGAACCCATTTACACTCATCTGTCAAGTTTAGTTCAGTTGCCACCGTGGAAACATCATATTTCCTTCCTTGCAAAGCCCCGCTGGGATCCTCCTTCTGTGTTTTGAATAGATCTGACTAAGGGGGGGGGGCTTGCCTCAGTGTCCCTGCTGCTAGCTCACAGCTCACTGATAAAAGACCTGAGACTGCCAAGCCTTCAGGACAGCTGTTTAGATTCTCATTAAGTTTATGGTGCCTGCAACTGTCATATTATTGGGTAATACCAAAATACGTGCTGTTGACCAGTGTCATTATGATGTCTGATAAAAACTCGTATGACTCGTAAAACATCGAGTAAAACTCGATGACGTATACACTACAGGTACACCTACATCCACCTAAAAATATGTAATTATAAAGCGAGTGGCTGTAACCTGTTACTTGTTATTTCCTTACAAGCAATGTAGCATTTAAAAGGCTATTTTTCCGAAAGCTATTCTTCTGTTTTAATGTGTTTTTTAGCGCTACTTAAAAAGGAAAAAAAAACAATGTATGTGTAGCACAAAACGAAGACAGCAACTTTAAAGAACGATTTGTTTATTGCTAAGGCAATGTGGTCAAAATTAAATGATTTATTAATAATGTAAAGACAAAAACTTATTTCACCAGTAAATTGCTGTTAATCGACAGATTGACAAAACGGGGCTTAGGCTACCAGTTTTAATTGAACTTTCTGTGGTATTTTTCCGACAATGGCAGTTGCAGACTGTTATGTCCCCTTGTTGCAATCCTCTACAGTCACACTTTCACACCGTTTAACGTTAGCTGTCAGCATGGTAATTGTGTGTGTAATCCAGCTACTAGCTAATGGTAGGCTCACATTACCTGCTGTCAAGTGTAGTGTTATCTAGCATCACAAGCAGCAATGCTTCTGTTGCCTGTAAAGTCTGTTTCGGAGCATCAGATAGAAGCGCAGGCATTTCAGTGGCACTGAAAGGAGGCACCGAAATCCACGTGGCTATTTGGTTCGGTAGATACCTGTCGTTTGAGCACCGGTGCCATATTAGCACCAGGTTTTGGAACCCAGCCCTAGCAAAAACACCGAATCCATCAGCACGTTAGCCTGTTGTTTACTTCCAAGCCTGCCGTTACAGATGGGAACTAACCGGTTGCCTCGTTCAGGGACTCACCGCAGTGCGTCACTGCAGGATGAATGTAGAAGAAACACAATGGATTTTTAGCTTTGTAGGGGAAACACGGTTAATTGAGTTGGACAAGTTATTAGTAAGTCCTCTCAGTGTAATACAGTACAATTCAACAGCAGAGATCTTCACCTGCCATAGGGGAAAAAAAGGTTTGTGTTTGTGAATGTTATGTCCAGGGTTGCATTGATCCCCTTTTTACACGCAAAAGACTAGTTTGTTGTGTCTGTATTGCACATTCCCTGGCTTTTTACAAAACAAGGCCCAGCATTTACTGCCAAAGTACACAGTTAAGATGATGCAATACTTCAATGTGTGACTATAATGTTTTCCATATGTGCGGTGAAAGACATACACACCTTTACTCTGTTCTTTGAAGGATTTAGGCTCTAAAACATCTTGTAATTATAATAGAGAAGATTAGAAATTGGTAAGAGGCCCCTTAACGGAAAAGTTTGAAAAGTAGGTGTTTTTTGCTTTCTTGCTAAGAATTAGATGAGAGAATTGATACTGTTCTCATGTCTTTACGGTAATTATGAAGTTGTGTGGTAATCATTCCCTTCGCCATTGGTTTTGTACGAATTGTCCTGTTGAGTGATGTGTAAGTTTTATGAAGTAAGAAACGGTAACACTTTTACACTTACTCCATGCCACAAAAGTTTTAATAATGACAATTTTTTTTTTCAATTCTACTTCACTGATTACTTACTAACATCCATATTTATACATCATGAACATTAATACGCTGACAAGCTCTATGATAGCAGGTAATACCAAACAACTGACAATTAACAATTCAACAAAGCATGTCAAAAAGGTACATGAAGAAAGAAAACAACAATACAAGCCATACTTAAAAATAGCATAATATATGTATGTACTCATTAAAAATAACATACCTATGTTAGGTAGGTTTATTATTATTATTATTTTTTTAAAACCTATCAGATCCATCATCCCATATATCAGAAGTTGATGTAAAGTGAGTTAAAAGCGAACAATAAAACAGCAAGCTTGAGCTTCTCAAGACAAGGTGGCTTTATCTATTATCAGTACCACCGGTAAAGTGAATGGTGTTACCCCCGACAAACATCAGCTTAAACCTCACAACATATGTTGCAGCCATAAACTGTATAAAAAGATTGCAGCACAGTGTTTCCATTTCAGCTCAATGTGAGAGTCTTTCCCGAGTTTTGCTGTCATTTACGGCCACTCTGCTTTCTCTCCTTTCCATTGATCTATTCAATAGATCAATGGGGTCTGTTGGGGTCTAAGCTTGGGGTAAAGCTTCTCCTCTCTCATGGCGCCATTTTAGTGCTACCAAGTCATCACCTGCAGTTAGCATCCCATTGACTGCCATTCATTTTGGCGTCACTTTGACAGTGAATATTTTTACATCTGAAGCGTTTCAAGATTCTGTTTGTGCATTGTTTATTTCTAAAGAAACACAACAGTGTATGAACGGCTCCATTACCTCGCATCTCACGTTATGGCTCTGTAGCTGACGTTTTTGTAAAAATGGGCAAGAGGACGATTGTGTCACAACCATGCGACTTGCAGTTGCATAGTCGACAAACCACCGTAATGTCAGGAGAAGCTTGCAGACAGTTTGGACTTACAACAGCTGTTTAGGTTTAATTACTAACGTTAACTACCATGTTAGTTAGCAGTAATTAGCCTGTGTCTATGTTATCTCCTCACATACGTATACCTACGCTGTCCGTCTCTGCTGATTGGGAATGATTGAGATTTTTCTTGCCACAGCTACCAGAAGACTTACAACTTTCAGACAGGTTGCTCACGTCACATCTACGTCGTCAAGCTCAGTTGGAGGCTGCGCAGAAACGCCTAGCCATCACCGGAAAAGTGTTTCTATTTTCCTTCACTGGTCTCCGTCCAGAGCAACGGGATCAGTTGGCCCATTTCTTTAACTGTCTATGGATCTACTCCACAGGCTGTTCAGAAAGCTCTATTGTCAATAAAGTAAAAAAAACACACGCATTCATTCAGCTGAAGCTTCTGACCCTACCCTTTGGTTACGACCAATTCATCCATCCATCCATCCATCCATCCATCCATCCATTCATTCATTCATTCAAAGGCAGGACAAGCTTAGGTTTCTCCTAGACGGCCAACCTTCCTGCTTCATGCCCCTGTGAGAGTCACTGAAGTTTTGTCAAAGTTGAGTCAGATGTGTTTATCTGTTGTGTTTTAGCATGTTGGGCTAATTACTACAGTAGCTCAATGCCCCAGATTTAACCTTTTTGGGGCATCAACACAGTTCTTTTAGTAGGTGCTAGTCTTTTGCTATTCAAAACCTGATAAAATAAAGTTTGTTTCCTAATGGTGTGTGGGTCGACCATCTCTCACAAAATACACGTTTGGTCAGAGGGTACACATGCACTTTGTGACTGTGTGCTGGCCATGATGAAGTTATATCCCGCTCTTCCTGTTAGCCTGTGGTTAACATGAAACGCTAGCAGGTTGCGTCTTTAAACACTGGTCAGCTGTGATCACACGGGTTGGTTTCTTCTTTTGGCTTTCTGTTGTCTCCTACTTGCCCGGCCTGTCCTTCCTTGTGAACAGCTTGTCACGAAAATGAAGGCAAATATGCAAGCCCCTCACATGATGCTAAGTGCAAGCCAATTAGTGTTTTGTGTGTTTTATTATTCTTCACCTCTTTAAAAGTTTTTCCTGTCTGATTTTGGTGTTAATCTGTGAAGTGAGCGAATGCTAGTCTCAGTCTAGGCGCTTTATTTTCTCTCATACCACTACGTCTTACACACACACACCACACACACACCCACACACACTGCACACAACCACACACACACACACACAGACACACACACACACAAACCGACCACACAACAACAACACACAACGGACAAACAGGGTAATCACGTGAATAGGTCTGTGTAGGCTGTAGGTGATGGACTGTGTGAGACATTGACTCGTTCGAGATGAACCTGCGCTCACCTGTACAGTGGACAAGAGCCATGTCGGCAGCCGCCAGGGACGGGGATAATAAAACTGCGGTAAAGTCGGACAGTTTCCAGCCGATTCCAGCCATAGACAGTTAGCAGCCTTCATGCTGAACAGGAAGTGACATAACCCCTGTGGTCCGATTTTGATTTAATAAAATGTTATCAGACACATATATCAGCTGTTGCACAGTCTCCAGTTGTTTTAATTATGACAGAGTAGCTCTCAAAATGCTTTACATGCATTCTGTTGCTGCTTTGAATTAACAACACTCTATAGCTGATCCGTGATCTGAACGGATTTAGTCTCTGACTTCTTAACATTACTATCAGCCACACGTGTGTTCTGGACAGAATGAGCCTAAATTAGCAGGTAAAATCCCTCCAATTCAAAATCAATAGATTAGATTAGATTCAACTTTTTTGTCATTACACATGTACAGGTACAAGGCAATGAAATGCAGTTTGGGTCTAACCAGAAGTGCAATAGCAGTAAGTGCAGGATATATACAATGGTTTCATAAGTGCATAAGTGAATAAATATGGAAATGAATACTATTATAATCAGAATTTTACAGATGGGTTTGTCCTATAAATATAAAATATAGATAACAAGTATTGTGAGCAAGATTTACAGCTGGATATGTACTGAATATAATATACAAGTGGATATAACTATAAGTAGAAATTTTACAGATGTGTACTATGAACATAATATACTAATGGTCTACAGAGTTTACAGGTGAATATGTACTATGAATATATATATACAGGCGGCTATTATTATAGACATAATTTTTATTTTTCATGTTGAGTTGATTGTGAACCAATCAGCTGAGAGGCCTGCGTTTACCAGCATGCCCTGGGTCCGCCTGGGTCTTGCAGTCAGCGAACAGCAACTGCGCTGGCTGCATGTCAGAACTGTGGCTGCCTTGATCTCATGCCCATTATCGTTGCCCACGTGCGCATGACGTCAGAGCAAGTCGAGATCAAGTCAGACACAAATCTAACCGGCGTGCAACGGGCCGCGAACGCCGGTCATCGATTCTGCACAGACCTGGCTCATCTCAAACAAGCCTAATCTTGGTGGGTTTACAATCCGCTCCTGGTGCCTTATGGGATAGGTCCTTCTCTACTCCCATCGGAGAGATCACATATCATCCTATTGGAAAATGTGGGCGCACATTAGAACCATCACTCACTCACATGCACACAGAGTGAGAACATGTCTGCTGGTAGTGGGGCTCGCATGACTCTGTAAATGGCAAGTTTGTTGATTTTCTGTATCTTTTTTCTTATTCAACAATACAATGTGTCAACAAATACAATGAAAAGACCAAAACCATCAATGTATCTGACTAATGGTATTGTCTGTGCAGTCAAAGCCTGATAAAGCGTACTCCCCTGTGTCATATTGTTCTCCAAAATGTATTAAAAAACACTTTTGAGAGGCGCCCTGGTGGCTTGCCTGGCGGAGTGTGCTCCCCATGTACCGGGGCTTATTTCTTGCCACAGCGGCCCAGGGTTCAAATCCGACCTGTGGCCCTTTGCTGTGTGTCTATCCCCTCTCTTCCCACTTTCCTGTCCTATCCATCAAAGGCCAAAATGGCCAAAAATAATCTTAAAAAACAGCCCTTTTGAGTCACATTGTTTCAATGGGTGACGTGACATTACAATAATAATGGACACAATCTCACATACACTATCCTGCTATTGTAAACACTGGAGATCCAAATGTGTATTAGCTATATATAGTTCCCAATACATTTACAGTTTAAGTAACTTTGGCAAAAAACTACACCTTGGTTGTTAAGGATATCACTCTAAAATTAAATTATGCATGTTATTTTTTTAAAGATAAAGTAGTAGCAAACCGGCTTGAGACTGCTCATAGACAAGAGGACAGGGAAATCAAAGTGTTTAGAGATGGACTAAAGGCCTGGACGGAAATCATTACATTCCGAAGGAGACGCTTGACCGTACTGATTTTAAAGCTATATCAAAAGCTGGGTCAGCTTTCAGAGTATTAACTGCTCAACAAAAGAGACTTGAATAAATTGTGTGAACGTATTGTCCTTTTAGTGACTGAGCTTACAGACATGCTAACTGACATTTAGAAACTTTGCAGGCTTGGAGAGCTTTGTCCTGTCTCCAACAACTGAATAAAATAATGTACAACCCTGAGAACAAAAGGCCAGAGGTAAGTAAACGTCTAGTACAGAGAAAATGGAAAGAAACTCATGACTAATGCTAGCTTGTTACTGGCAGGCCCGCGTGTTAGTTGTTAGCTCACCAGCTACAGTAGTTCACCAACTATCTGCGTGAGCAGTCACTTAATTACCAAGCCACTGGAGCATCATATATTTTGTGTTTTTTCTTGGAGTGACCAGGGCGTTGTACATTGTTGGTTTAGTGTTTTCTGGTATTTTAGAAAATAAGAAAAATATAGAATGATACTGCCCTTATCCTTAAGTTTGATCCCCTGTCTACATTCACTATCAACCAAAGCAGACCAGTTAAACAGTGAGTGAGTGGTATGTGATTCCTCTATGTTCTTAACCTTTTCAGAAACTGAATGTTGTTTTGTCTGATATACACTGACACCATGAAGGTGTAGCACTCCTAGCAGCTTGCAATTGAGGTATTCTCTCTTTCTCTTTTTCTTTCCATCTGTCTCTCTCTGCCTCTGCTGGCAGGGCTGCTGACACACTGGATGATGACAGGTCAGCAGGAATGACTGCAGTATAACTGGAGCTGGGCAGGGCTATACTGAACAGCCTGTCTGCTGCTCCTCCTCCATATGGTACCATCTTTATCACACATAACACACACACACACACACACCACACACACACACACACACACACACACACACACACACACACACACACACACACACACACACACACAGGCACACCCTTAAACACTCCCACTAAGCCACTGCAAGAAGATGAGGGCGTTGCCTGCAGTGCACAATGTCTTCGATGGCTAGTCTGTGACACACTATGATGTCACTTTTGTGTGTGTGTGTGTGTGTGTGTGTGTGTGTGTGTGTGTGTGTGTGTGTGTGTGTGTGTGTGTGTGTGTGTGTGTGTGTGTGTGTGTGTGTGTGTGTGTGTGTGTGTGTGTGTGTGTGTGTGTGTGTGTGTGTGTGTGTGTGTGTGTGTGTGTTGTGTGTGTGTGTGTGTGTGTGTGTGTGTGTGTGTGGTGGTGTTTGTGTTGGGTTTGTGATGATTGTGTAAGGGGTGAAAATGCATGGGCAGGACTGTGGGAACCATCTGCTTGTAAGTGAATTAGGCTGGGTTGATAGTCTATACTAGGCAATTGAGCTAAAAGATGTTGCTGCCGACACAATGAGGTCTTGCTTAGTGGACAGATGACTCACCCTGCTCTGTTAAAAATTGAATAAGAGGGGATTGAGTCCTCATAAAGTGGCCGAAAAGTGTGGAAGGACAGCAGCGTATCTCCGTTTGCGAGCTAACATGGCCTTGACCCACATAATAGGGGATCTCCTTAGTCACCCAATCAGTCAATCAAATAATGTAGTCATTTTTTAAGATAAATACAACAAATGTACTTCTCAAATGTGAATATTTGCTTGGTTTCTTTATCTTTTATTGTAGTAAACTGAATACCTTTGGATTTTAGTATGTTGGTCAGAAGGAACAAGCAATTTAAAGAGTCACCTTGGACTCCACTAATCTTTTTTTCCTTCTTTTTTTACAACATTTAATTGATTTTGGGCTGCAGCTTTTCTATTATTTTGTCAATTTGAAAAGTCCAGGGTTTTTCTAAAGCTAAAGATATGTGTGAGAGAATTAGAGGCAACTTGGAAAGCGCTACATAAATGCAGTCCGACTATGGACCTGGACCTAGACTACTGGTTAGTCACTCACACTAGTCAGTTGGAGTTACTCAATAAATGTAGGCTGTAAGCTGATTACATTCTTGTTAGATATATTTTCGACTCCATTGAGTTTCTACATGTAAACACTTTGATGTAGACAGAGAAGGATAATCTGAAATATAAAAAAACCAAAATTTTTTAGCTTTCATATTATGCAGATTTATGCAAATATGATGGACAAACATGTGATCATATTATGTAATTCCACATCCTGATGGCCTTGCTGTAATAAATCTCATATTAAAAATATTAGTATGCATGTCACTGCAGTGTGGGTGCTCCATGCTGCTTTTGTACAACAATCAATAGTACAAAACCCCTCATTCTACTATTCAAGCTGCTCACAGACTCAAAAACAAAAGCCAGACTATTATGGAGTGACTCTACTACTCTTCCACAGTCTGATGTTAACTTGTGTCTCTGTATTCGGCTTTCTTTTTGTTTTCTGTGACCATTCCCCATGCAATTTCTGCAGTGGAGTCCACTCTCTCCAAATGTTACACAAGTCAACACAAAGCAATGCAATAAAGAAGAGGGGGGAGGGGAGGAGACATGCAGAAGGGGATAAAATATGAACTGTAATGAAGCTGTTAGAGCTTTATGTAATGCTTAAATTCCTGCCCTCCCTTGAGAATGTTGAAGTCCTTATGCACAACCATTTCCTGCATGAACACACTGTATATGAATATAGATGGAGTGCTCTACCAGGGTTCAATGCTTACATCTCGTTCTAGTGGCCCTGTGAGAGCCCGTGGCTCGTCACACTACAGGGCCTCAAGGCAATTTTTCCTTTTAATGCTTTCATTTTTGCATCTTTTTCTTCAAAATGTTTCTGCTCTGGGTCTGTGTTGTGAACTCGTTTTGCTTTCCGGGTGCTTTCCTCCCCTTGCAATTATTGCTGATTTTGATGTGAACAGACAGGATGCCTACAATATGCAATTGTGAGATACCGTTTTAGCCTGTGAGATTTATCCTTTTGTATAGCAATAAATTACCCTTTTCAACCATTTATCAGCATTCTTTAGCTGCCACCACATTCGATTTTCTCAAATCTCAATTCCTGACAAACTAGCACGTTGAGCTTGTGACAGTGAGTTGGCTTACCATAAGATCATTGTGTCACAGGGGATTAGTGGCATATGTGTTTTTTGTCACAAGACACGCCAATTTGAAGTTTTTTAAAGCACTATATGTATGGCCATAATACAGCCGTGCTGGTAAAGGTGCCATCACTGCAAAAAAGGGGTGTCTAAAAACAAGATAAAAAACTATAAATCTGAAGGAAAAGGTACTCAAAATGAGTGAAATTATCTGTCCATGCAGCAAGATAATTTCACTTGACAAGTTTGCTTGATTTAAGATTATAGTGTAAAGTTGAATCCTTAAAATAAGAAATTCAGTCTTAAAACAAGATAAATTACACTTCTAAATATAACTTTTTTTTTTCTATCTTGGTAAGAACCAAATAATTTGCAGTGATGGCATGAAAATTTCACTGTTTGAAGTTTTTTAACATTAATATATGTTCCTCCAGTGGCTAGAAATGGTGATAGGTGTAAACCAAGCCCTGGGTATCCTGCTCTGCCTTTGAGAAAATGAAAGCTCAGATGGGCCGAGCTGGAATCTTATGACCTCATAAGGGGCAAGGTTACCTCCCCTTTCTCTGCTTTGCCCGCCCAGAGAATTTGGCCCACCCTTGAGAGTGGCTTCATGGCTTTCAAACAAGCAAAGTGGCAGTTGGTCAAGGCCACACCCCCAACCTCCACCTCCCCCCCTCTCCTCCTCAAAAGCTACAGACTCAGAAATGGCACATACTAAGGAAAGCTCATTGTGGGATTGGCTCTAGTGGCTGTAATTCTGCACCAAGGTTGAATTTTGGGAAAGAGACTTCAGATACAGTATTAGGGGACCACTATGGTCTATGTAAAAGGATCCAAAGAGCACCAAGTCATGGGACCTTTAAACCATGCTAGTGACATGTAACTAACTTCTAGGTAGATAACACTTTATTGCCCCTCATTGTGCTGTGGGTCCAATAGAAAGCTTTCAAGGACTCCATAAGGTCCACAGACTCACTTCTTGAATCATGAGCATGAAACCTAGATGTAATGTGAAAAAATGTAAGGTGTCATTTGTGTTTTTGTTTTGTGCAGAACCGTGAGCTGCAGATCATGAGGAAGTTGGACCACTGCAACATAGTCCGCCTGCGCTACTTCTTCTATTCCAGTGGAGACAAGGTCAGTTGGCTGAGTGTGTTTTGAGGTTTGTCTCTGGGCTGCATATTTAAATGTTTAATACCACACTGAAGTTTATATTTTTATTGAAGTACTCGCTTTTTCATCTTCTAAGGTTCACTGGGCTTATTGAATGTTTTACATTATTGATTCCTTGGTTTTAATCAGAGTAGTAAAATAATTGAGCTTTCTCCCATGTTCAGGAATGTCATGACTATTAATAAGCACAATAGTAAGAAATTATGCCATTGTTTTTCAGCCGTAGTCTGTGTTTTCTTTTCCTGGGACTTTTTCTGCCTCTTTGAGTTTTTTTGTATTGCCTGTGTTGCCTTTTGAACTCTCTTTCTGTCAGCTGCACCATCTCCCATCTAGACAAGGCTCTGGCCTTAACAAATTCATTAGTGCAGACAGTGGATTGTGACAGGGAAGTCCCTCTCTTTGATCGTGGCCCGGCCATGCTGCCTGTCTCTGTCAAACATTGGAGGTCCCCTAAAGACTACAAGGCTGGACATTCAACTAGCTGACAAGCAGGCAGAGGTCCACATGTCAAATATAGACATGAACTTGGCAGACACGCTGATAGGACTATACCCATGACTCTGCACTTAGGAATGCTTCCATGTCACACACCTACCAAGGCCAAGGCAAGCTGTGGGGGCTTATAGAGGGGAGGTGAGGATTAGGGTGGGTGGCAGTAAAGAGGGCCGAGAGACGGGTAGGGTAGGCAGCATCTATTTGTCAGACCAGGGGGTATCGGTTAATTATAGACTCACCTGAGCCTTCCCCTCCATGCTGTAAGCTCCACCCAGTTCCCACCCTTTGCCTTATGCCATGTGGTCACTGACCTCTGGGAATGGCAGCTAATTCTTGGTATACTGACAGCGGTGACACCCCCCCTCCCCCTCACGGTATCCCTCCAGGCTAATTATGGAGACTGGCAACGTATTGTTGGTATGGGGATTTACCACCCATAGAGCCTTGAGAGAGGGGGGAGGGCTAGGGAAGTAGGCAAAAGGTAATGTCACCTGTGTCGGGAGGTATGGGGATGGATGGAAAGTTGCAGAAACGTTGAAAGATGACAGATGTGTAGGCAAGACTGAGATAAGATAAGGTCAGGTGTGTGTAGATGCCAGTGGTATACTGATGGGAGGGTTCGTGCTGGGTGCAGCTGTGAACCAGGTTAGGACTGCTGCAGCTGTAGCTGCCAGCATGTGCCCAGGTAGTCTTATGTAACTGCTGGCATGTGGCGTGCTCAACGAACACAGTGTGCTTTTACCCTTTAACGACTTGTACAATACTGTTCAAACAGAAGGCCACAGGTCCAAACAATGTAGACAGGTAGGCAAATAGAGGTTTAAGTTTTACCTCTTCAAAATATGCAGTCAGAAAGATCACTGAGAAGTGAACAACTCTCTCCCTCTCCCTCAGTCACTCAGGTCCGCGGGTCTTTTCCGTTAACGTTTAGGGTTTCTTCAGGTTTGTTTTTTATTTCGGTTTGTAGTACTTACTTAACCAGTAGATTTCTGGTAAACGTGGGGTTTGTTCAGACATGGTACTTGGTTAGAATGCGACTTGCGTCAGAGTTTTTTTTTTTTTTTAATTTATTCAATCTATTTGATCCGTTAGAACACAGTCTCCCCCCCCCCCCTCTCTCTCTCTCTCTCTCTCTCTCTCTCTCTCTCTCTCTCTCCTCTCCTCTCTCTCTCTCTCTCTCGTGTGTCTCTCTCTTATCTCTCTCACACACACACACACACACACACACACACACACACACACACACACACACACACACATACCTGGTGTGGAAATTTAAAAAAAAGAAACAAAAACAAAAAAAATCACACTGATCATAAAAAAATTAAAAGTTAAAAAAAGAAAGTTATACTGAGTATGAAAACTCTTGTTCATTACATTTTACTTCATAATTGCAACTGCATGTGTTGTATTCGTTGTTGCAAAACTTGTTCTGTATATAGTTTGTTTGTTACCATGACAACACCATTGATCTGAAGCTCAATGCTGATGCTGTCATGTAAATAGTTTTCTAAACAGCAATACATATAACAATTTTTGATCAACTCATATCAATTGCATGCTCAAAATAACATACCGGTTAAAGCCCCGCCCATTTCAAGACAACCCGACCCACTTCATTCTGTCCACTTCCCAGTCCGAGTACAGATACAGATAATTCATGTGGTAAACAGATACAGATAATGCTGTACTCGCTCATCCCTAGTGTACATATATATTGACACTTGGGGCTTTTGGGGCCCCTGTAGTTCCCCTGTAGCTGTTTTACACTTTGTGTGGTTGATTATCCAACCTTGAGTAGAGGGATGGAACTGCCTGAGCTGTTTTCATGTGCTGACAAGTTTATGTCAAGTTTAAGCAGAACTGACACATCTTTGTATTTTCATGTTTGATCCACTGAGATCTCATTTTTAGGCTGAGTAAATAACCAGGCTGCGCCATAGCCTCAAGTTGGTCATTTGAAGATGACTGGGCACATACACAGTACACAGAGAGTAGGGGGATGGGTGGGTCCACAACTTATTTTTGCCCCGGCAGCCCTCTAGCAGGTTAATGTGACCCTTGCCATCCCAATGTTGCTCTCTAGTGGCCACTATTCTAACACAATACACATACTGATGGTAATAGACAGACTGTGGATGAACAGCATTGCTTCCAGGTAGTGATCCAGGTTTGGTGTGTAGTCAGCAGACCTACAGGATTTGCTAAGTGAGAGTTTATGGCAATGACAGAGCCTGACTGTGGCCATAGCACATAATTATAGACGTATTCTTAGATCCGTAGGCTGATGATGCAGTGCAACTGCAACTATTGGTGTGTTTCAAAATAAGTATACTTCTGCACAGATTCCATCGATATCCTACTCTTACACAGTGTGACATAGCAATCGATGTTGATTTATAGCTAAAAACGTTATTCAGGTGCAAGCAGTTTTTATCTGCAAATTAGAGGTTGAATTATTGAGCCAGGCGTGACAAAGGAGCCAATCAGATCCCCGCCTTGCTAACCATCTGGGAACACGCAAAGGAAGTGGCTTTGTAGTAAGGCAGGAAGTGAGTCATCGCTGTTGCTAGGCTAAATATAGCTTTGATCGTGCTAGCAGGAGGCAGGGCGGCCCTCTATTCATCACAATTGTTATCAATGAGTGTTTTGCTTGTGGGTGCGCGCCGCACACACACACACACACACACACACACACACACACACACACACACACACACACACACACACACACACACACACACACACACACACACACACACACACACACACACGGCTGGAGGAGAGAGACACACAGAGAATGAGTGTCGGGGGAGGGTGATGCCAGTGACGGATGAGTGTGCAAACAAAGCTACCCGTGTCTGAGAGCTGTTTCAGAAATGTTGCTCATCGTCACTGATATCTCTATCCGTTTGGGTCTCACAGTCCTCACGGCCCATTTCATTCAGTCACCATATATGTGTCTAATTGTCTGAGTGTGAGAGGGAGCGAGCAGTCAGTACAAAGCAGGGCATTGAGCTGACAGAATTATACCACACAGTCTGTCTGGGAGAGCTCTTCACGGGCCTAGCTCGCTCATTGTGCCTTGAAGACCTGCAGGGAGCCGGCTCCATCCACCGCCCGCGCTGCATGTCGGGCAGAGTGTTAACACTGCTAACAGATGGGGGAGGCAAAGGGATGTGGACACTCGTTCCCAGACCGAATAGGCGAGAGAGAATAATTAAATTAAGTTAGGCTTGAAGCCCTGTCATATTAATTCAAGGCAGTATATCTCACAGGTGTGTGGTTAATGGTTGGAAACAGTACTGGTTCCATGAGAAAGGACATCCAGCTCAATAGTGCTATCCTCTCAAACACTGAGTGACCACTAAACACATTTCATTAAAGATGAGTGACAGATGTGCCAGGATGACTCAAAACACTCCTGGCTATATAATGGGGATACAAAATGGTGTTTACAAATGTATTTATGAGCCTTTGAAAAATAAAAAAAAGTAGGAACCAATGGGCTTTGGGCAGTGTGTCACAAGCAGAGCAGGGAGGTCAAAAGGTATTTAGGGATTGACTTAACCATTGTTGGTTTTGGTAGTCTATAATATTGCTTGACTTATCCTTTAAATGCTGTTGAGGGAAATGATTGATAAAATGATGATTAAATCACCCTTACTCATGAATTTATCCAATTAATCAGGCAAAGTGTGTCATCTGAAGTCTAGGTTACTCCTAATAACTCATCAGGGACAGCCGCTTTGTGAATCTAGGGGTTTTGTGTCTAAAAATATTTACAAACGGTTTCATTTCAGCATGAGCTATGAGCAAGATTTGACTTGATCTCAAAGAATAGATTCACAAGGAACACCCGATGACTCAGTGCCAGCTAACTCAGGTCCGAATTAAAGGAAAAAGGAAGTGCTAGAATAATTGGGTGGAAAAGCCTCAGATACAGCATCCTTTTAGGGTCACTGTGCTCAAGAGTAGATTGTGCACAACCCTGCCCTCCAAAACAGCCCCCCCCCCTCCCAACCAGGAAATTATATCATTATCTGCGGCCACTGTTGGAGTACAGGACGTCATGACACATGTTGTGTTTCCTGCCATCGGGGGACAAATCCTACACAATGGATTCCCAGAAAGACTGCGAAAAAAAACATCTGCTCACAAACAGCTTGTTTCAGCAAGGAAAGAGCTAACCGCAGACACAGGGAGAAGAGGAAGGGGTGGAAAGAACACGTTCTCCAAAATCAATTGACATATTAGGCAGCTGGAATGTTCATGGTTGTGCACATTTGTAGGTGGCTAAGTGTTTAACTTTTCTGCTTGACATTGCAATTTATCATAGATTTTTAAAATATTTTTCATGTTAATGTTCATGTTTTTGCTCCTCCCCAACAGAAAGATGAAGTGTATCTGAATTTGGTTCTGGATTACGTTCCTGAGACTGTCTACAGAGTGGCCAGACACTACAGCCGAGCCAAACAGACTCTGCCCATGGTTTATGTCAAGGTATTTAAGTGGGTGCGCGTGTGTGTCTCCACTTTATTAACACAACCTTGCAAACTGGGAAAGACACTATATATTTAATCAAACTCCCACACAAGATGTAATCGAAATACATCATCAATACTATCTCAGTAGAATACAGTAAATTATATGCAAGTATTTTCACAGCACTGCATATTTCCCATTTCCCACCTCAAATATGATCTCTCTGTTCCACACTGTGCACCAATCACTTGTCACTTTATAAAATATCTCCCCGACTCGGACAGATGCAAATGTGAGAATAATTTGCAAAGGCAAACGCTGCACGTTTCCTCTCTTCAGTTCAAATGATGTTCCTATCTCAGTGAAAAACCGTAATTGGAAAACCCGCTGATTAATTAGTCCCACACAGCCGAGGAAGCACTCAGTTAACCTTTTAACTACACAACTATTAAAATTAATCAGTGCAGGAAATGTGGGGGAGACCTTGCACCTTGCATGCTGGCTTACCGTATTATCACATTGAAGTAATATTTGTCATCTCACAAGAAAACCGGTTAATATATAAAAATGTTGCCTGCTTTTATTTGAAATGTTGTTTTTAAAAGAATTTCTGGTAGCTAAACATATTTTGCACAAAGGACATGAGAATCAATTTTTGTACACACACTGTATATCTGTAATCACCAAAATCCATAGTTTCTGATAGAATCAGCGGGGAGAAAAAAGGATTTGCAGTTGCAGACACATCTGTGTTTTATCTGTACAAGGCCTTGTCAACAAGGTTTAGTAGTGGCCGGGTTGGCTCAGTTGGCAGAGCAGGCGCACATACGGGGAAGTTTACTCCTCGAATTGGACCTGCGGCCCTTTACTGCATGTCAATCCTCCCTCTCTCTCCCCTTTCATGTCTTCATCTGTGCTATGGAAAAGAAAAGCATAAAATGCCTGAAAAAATAATATAAAAATAAGGTTTAGGAGTTTAAAGAGGCAATGTGAGATGCTATTGTCCAAACATTTGCTGATAAAATGTTTTGTACTTGACTGGGCTGCACTTGGTTCTTAAGTGGTTGTTTCCAAAGTTTAACCCTGTTCTGAAAACTAAGCTTGCTGTTTGTGTGTGCTTAATCTGATGTGTTTCTGTGTGCAGTTATACATGTACCAGCTGTTCAGGAGCCTGGCCTACATCCATTCGTTTGGGATCTGTCATCGGGACATCAAGCCCCAGAATCTGCTGCTGGATCCAGAGACTGCCGTGCTCAAGCTCTGTGACTTCGGCAGGTGAGACTAGGGTTGGGTATCGTTTGGACTTTTACGATTCCGATGCCGAACCCGTACTTGCAATGGGATTCTGATTCCTAAACCGATTCTTGAAAAACTGAAAAATGCCATCAAAAAAGACTCTTTTAGTTTTTTTTAAATTGAAAATTATTGAAATGTAACACTAGAATAACGTTTTAAAGTACTTAAATAAATAATAAGTAGACTTAAGTCACCGAACACACACACACACAAATAAATAACAGTTACATTATTAACAAGTAACAACAAAATTAATGTTGAGTTGTTACGCTAACCAGCGCCCAGAGGGAAAATATGGCATTTTAAAAGTAGCCTACATTTATGGTAGCTAGCTACAGTAGTCAGGTTTTTCCTAGCACTGAAAGGGATTGTAATATGTTGGATGCTCCTTCACAATTCTAGCAATACTCGGTTTTCACTCACACACTCTTCTGTGTGAATCCCAATGTCTTTCAGGCTTTTCTTTAGGGTTGTATATCCCTTCTTTTGGCTAACATGCAGTAGAATATGGTGATGATAATGATTATGTTCTTTGATTTTGTGTGCAGTGCTAAGCAGCTAGTCCGCGGAGAGCCCAATGTGTCCTATATCTGCTCTCGCTACTATCGAGCCCCGGAGCTCATCTTTGGTGCCACTGACTACACGTCCAGCATAGGTAGGCTGACTCCAGCGGTCACAGTCAACACTTTAACCCTTAAGACACTAAATAAGCGTAAGCTTAGCAAATACATTATATTACATGTTACTCGGGATTGTATTTGATTGTGAAATATAAAAACATTGTAAAAAGACAATAGTGATCAGATGTTCTGTATTATTTGCCAGATATCCAGAGGAGCGTGGTCATTTCTGGCCTTCTTTTGCTTGTATCTGACTCCTTTTTTGTGACCTGCTTTTTCCTTTTTAGATGTGTGGTCAGCCGGCTGCGTGCTGGCAGAGCTGTTGCTAGGACAACCAATATTCCCTGGTGATAGTGGGGTGGATCAGTTGGTTGAAATTATAAAGGTATTGCCCAGTGTGACCCACAGGGTGTAAAAATAATGAAGGGGTCTGTTTCTCTTTCACAAGTGATGATCAATTCCTGTTAAAGACACACTATGTCACGCTCTTGTCTGTCCTGTTCTTACCAGGTTCTCGGGACTCCAACCCGAGAGCAGATCCGTGAGATGAACCCCAACTACACTGAGTTCAAATTTCCCCAGATTAAGGCACACCCTTGGACTAAGGTGAGTCAACAGGTACAGGAGCCCTTTTACTTCTCTAAGATTCACTGTTGCTGCATCTCTCGTTCCCATGCGTGTGTTGTCAACGTACCTGCATGCTGCTCCCAACCATCCATCACATCCACCCAACAGAGTTGCATGAGGCCTTAAAGGGGCTCTAAGCTCTAACACTGTTTATGATTCGTGGTGCAGGTTGGCACGTTTTTGTTTTTGTTGCCGTTTGTGGACCCTGGGCTGTCTACAGAGGCCACGTTTCTTTACATTGTGTTCAGGGGACAGGCAGCTAGCGGATAGTGAGGACATGTTCGCTGTAGGTGACTAAAAAATGTTGTAGCCTAAAACACACGTGACATCGCTTAGAGCACCTTTGATAGCCCGCTCTGAGCCATTATGAATGACTGCTAAAACACAGACAAAGACTTAATCTTACACCGTTAACACTCTTTTTAATAGTTTTCTTATGCATGTGAAGCATTCTAAGATTTCTACTATATAATATGAAGAGTTCTCTTGTTTTTGCTTCTTATTGAACAGCCTTGAGAAAGGTAGCAACTGTCACATTTACATTTTTCAGGTGAGGTCGTAGATTAAGGAAATGCCATAAAATCCTTTCAAATCCTGCTGTTTGAACTGAAAATGTCCATCAGGCTAAATAAAAAGAGTTTCTTCCTTAGTTTTTGACAATTTGTTGCACAAGGTTTTCACCCCTCAACAGTAGCATGCTATGGGTAATTACATCACGTTACTTTACATTTATTTGGCAGATGCTTCTGACTGGCTCTTAAACATGTTTTTTGGTTTTAAGTGTTGAACCTGTGTCATCTCAGTTGCAGCACCGTGTCTTGAACCACAAAAGTCCATCCTGCTCAGCCGGTCCTTACTTTGCTCTGGGTTATCATTCAGTTTATGAAAGACAGGTTTTCCACTTTATGCTCACAGTTTAGCTGTTTTAATTCATGGTGAAAATAAAACAGGTGGGAAACAGTAAAGGGACATCTGGCTTCCCTCAGCAGTCCCACCCTCAGCCTTTGCATTGGATAACAGTCATCCAATCAGCAGGCTGCAGCAGGTCCTTGTTGGCCTCTCAGGCGCCGTGCTGTGGTCGCTCTGTGTAACTGCGTTCAGTCAGTGCGACTTCACTGCTTCAGCAGTCAACGCCATTCATTCATTCACAACACCCTTCACATTTGACTGAGTACATTAGGCTTTATAAATTATTATTTATTTCATTTTCAAGCCAAGTTCATTTTGTGTGTTTGTTTGTTTGTTTTGGGGGTGTGTGTGTGTGTGGGGTGTGTGTGTGTGTGGGGTGTGTGGTGTGTGTGTGTGTGTGTTGTGTGTGGTGTGTGTGTGTGGTTTTGGTGGGGTGTGTTGTTGTAAACTTGAGAGCAGACTTAATGCGAACACTGCTGACAACTGTGTTTGTGTCTAATGTTGTTCGGGTTTTTCCGGCCGCGTACCCTCCAGAGGCCATCGCCCTGTGCTCTCGCTGCTGGAGTACACCCCAGGGCCCGCCTCACCCCTCTAGAGGCCTGCGCACACTCCTTCTTTGACGAGCTTCGCGACCCCAACGTCAAACTGCCCAATGGGAGAGAGAAGCCCTCCCTCTTCAATTTCACCACCCAGGGTACGCACAGACAAAAGATATTCTGTTCATTAGTATAGACGACTAAAACAAACAGAAAAAAATATTTGCTTAACAGAATGACTAACAGTTCAATCAAAATAGTTGCTACTACATTTTTTTGTTGAGCAACTAAGCGTTTAATGCAGTCATTGTTCCAGTTTCAAAAAGATATTGGCACTGACTGAACTTCTGCTGTTTGCCTCAGCCTAATCTTTTTTTTTTTGCCATCAGATTTTCAACAGTATTATTCACACATATCTCAAACTGTTTAGCATTATTAAGCATTAGATACCTCTTCCCACTAGAATATATTCCTAGCTTCTTTTATTTATTTTTTTATTACGTACAAGTCACCGCTTCCATCGATGGCTAACATGTATTATCTATCCAGGAGTTGCATGAACTTTATTAAACTGGTAACTTTTTCTTTCAGAGTTATCCAGTAATCCCTCTTTGGCCTCCATACTCATCCCTGCCCATGCCCGCAGCCAGGCCACTGCCTCTACCCCAACTAACACCTCTGTCACTACAGGTTAGAGGCATGCTTCCTTTAACAGGCACTTCTTTACTGCAGCTTCAAGGCTCTTTTTATCTGTTGGAAATACTGGTTTGGACTTATATTGCTGCTGTCTTGAAATATAGTGTTAAGCTCTTGTGGTTAAAATATTTAATTTGAAGTGTGTCAAGTTGTGTAGAATGTAACTTGTGCTAAAAGTTGGTGTATAAAAGTTGCTGTGGAAGTTTTTCACATTTCACATTTTCCACCACATTGAACCATACTGGCTCAGTTTCACCAATGCATGCCTGGGAGCCCAGTACAACCTGTAATCACGGAGCAGCTTCAGTTGGACGTTACAGGTGTTGCTGCACATACGCTCTGACTCACAGCAGTAGATCTGTAACTCGTTCCCTACTTACTAATCTCCTCACTTATTTGTGTGTAACTGGAACTGATCATCTCCTCTTCCTGTCCACAGATGGCAGCAGCACAGAGCGAGGTCCCAGCACCACCACCGCCTCTGCCTCGGCTTCCAACTCCACCTCCTGAGCCCGCAGACGACCCGCCCCGCTCCCTGGTCTCAGCCCCGACCCACGGCCTCTCCATTGCCCCGGGCAGGGGGTGAGCTCCGCTCTGCTCAGCTCTGCTCTCCCCTGCTCTCCTCCCTGATAGCAGCGGAGCGATGCTGAAGCAGCCCGGGTTCAACAGCTAGCCAACAGCCCCATGCCATGACCGCAAACCACGCATCCATAGTCTGCCTCTTTTATCCCTGACTGGCCCCTCATCTAGCTGTATGAACTCTACTCCATCCTCCGTCAAAGGCGTCTCCCAGTGCCCTTTCAATGGGGGAAGGAAAGCGCAGGGCCAGAGGTGTTGTCGACTGTACTATGGATAAAAGTACACTGTAAATGTATACACAATGCTAGTCTGCTATGTTTGTAAGAGGACAATCTGTAGAAAAAGTCCTAAGCTGTCCCCCCCTTGGCCCTCATCCCTATATGGTCTTCCTCCTTTGTCCTCCACCACATTGTCCCATTTTTCTGCATCCTCATCCTTTGACCTCTGACCCCATGTGTCCCCTGGTTGATTCCCCCCCCCCTTTTGGTTTCTCCTGTAGTGCATGGTCTGAGTATGGTTAGGATCACCCGGGGGTCAGCCCACCCTCTCTCTTCTCACCTCCACTTCCGCAGACAAGGCATGAGGCTCACGCACGGGTATACACACGTACACACTCATAAACTCACACACACACACACAAACACACACACACACACACACACATACACACACATGGGTGCATGATGATCCTGATGTATGTGGAAAAAAGCAGTCCACTTGCAGGGGTACCGTTTGGACAGGTTATTATTATTATTATTATTATTATTTTATTTTTAAATTTTTTTTTGCCCAGGGTCGTTTTTAAATGGTCTGAAAAGTTTTACTCGACCTGGTTTTTAATTTTTGTTTTGTACTCCTGGGCAGATGTTTTTGGATTGCCATGTGCAATGGATATGACATGTATCTGGTCCTGTGTGCTTGTTTTAATATATACATACAAAACAAACACGCATACATACACAGTTTATATATTACTTTTCCTTATGTATAAAAAGTATATATAGATATATGTATATTAACTACAATGGTTCAGAAATCATTTATGGTGAGCTCATATCTGGCAGAGCAGTGGCAATATTTGCTGCTTCCTAATGACAATAGATGTAGATAAGGTGGTGTTTTTTGTTTTCTTTGCTAGGGTGTTGTTAGATTCCAGCAGTCACCCTGTTCTCCCGTGTTGTCTGTATAAGGGTCTAGATGGTTTTAGGGCATTGCTCTATTCCCCTTCTTTGCACTGACTGTCTGTAACAATGTTTCTGTGGCAGTGCAGTGTCTAGACACAACATTTCCCCCATCTAGCTCTTGCTCTCCATCTCTGTGAAGAATTCAAGATGTTTTCCTAACACTTTGTTTCCTCAACTCTTTTAGAAGTCCCAGCGGTGGTTCCTTGGCTCACCTCTGACTCTCATGTTGTGACCACTGACTGAAGTGTTAGCATAGCGTTCTTTCTCCTCCACCTGCCGCACATAGAGCCACTCGGTACAGTGTTGAAGCATCTTATTTACAGAGAATACACACGTAAAAAAGAGCTGATTTGTATATACAGTATAAATGCACCTCACCAAAATTCTGACTTGTATGTTTTTATGTTGTTATGTTCATTCTTTTTTTCATGTTGCCAAGGTATGAATGTGTGTGTGTGTGTATATGCGTATGTGTGTGTGTATAATATATATATATATATATATATATATATATATATATATATATATATATATATATATATATATATATACACACACACACAGACCCATGTACTGTTAATGAGCAAAAACAAGATGACAAAAGGTAGGGAATGAAATGAAAAAAAATAATAATTACAAAACAAAACAATCAAGGCAAAACTGATGTTGTTCATGGATATTGTAGATGATGATGATCAGCTTTATCCAGCCATATGTTCAATCTTATCTGTACAGTAGATGACAGCTGTATTATTGTAACAAGAACTAGTCATGTATAGTGTAACTATAGTTTGGAGTGCCTTTGCTTTCATACACCTTCGCCTTGCCCCCCCCCCCCCGATTGTGACTCTCCCTTCGGTGCTGTTGAATGTCCTGCAACACATGCATTCTCCCACTTGATTTTCAGTCACCTCCACTCGCACAGCTTCCCCTTTATTGCACACTTAATGCAGTATACAGACATTTTAAGGATTTTTTTCCTTGACTTAAGATACAAGCAGATGAGTGTTTATTTTAATAGATGTTTTATCTTGGAAACACGTGCACGCACAAACCTGTATACCACAGTCCTGGCACGGGCTCCGGGGCATGAAGTGGGTTGGAGGGGGGTCGTTGTGGATGGCGGCAGGGGTTCAAAAGGCCTCATACTGTAAATATACAGTACAGTCACAGTATTTGTTCCGTTACCAAAGCCCAACTAAGATGTAGTTGTGATGAGCCATCCTCAGGGGCAGTAATGTAATCTGTTTTGTTTTGTTTTGTTTTTCTCTCTCTGGATATTTGGTGGTTCCTCTGTCCTCTTACTTGTTCTCCTTCCTGTCTGTATACTAGGAGCGGGATTCAGTAGCACCTAAGGGTTTGAGTCATGTAGCCTCTCTCGTGTCTCCTGCTTGCTGTTATTTTGTGTTGCTACACCAGAAAGTTTGACCACCTCACCCTAGCCCTAACTCCAGTTCAATAAAACACCACGAAGGTTACCAAAAAAGAAGATGAGCAAGTACTAGCATATATACTAGCTTGATATGCTAACTGGGGTTAAAGAAAAATCATTAAAAAAATACCACAAACATCCTGTATAACAATACTACTACTTGAATGCCTCTGTTTGTGACTGACATTTTTATTTCATTTTTTCTTTTGTTCTGTGAAGGTATGCTACATGTGCACCTCTGTAAATACTCCCTCTGCGTGCTCTGAGGAATAGTTCCCTGGTACTGTAATTTGCATTAAATAAAGAGTAGGATAGCCTGGAAATGATCAAGCCTCTTTGTCTGTCCCATCTTCTTTTAGTGCGAGTGCAAAATCATGGTCAATATCAAACCCGTTCAGAGTATCTTGGTCAATATTTTAATATTTTAAGAAAAGTGAGATTGTTAAATGTTTTCTAAATGTTTCTAAGTGTTAAGACTTGCTCTCCGATACAAATTGCAGAAGCAGCAGCTAACGTTACACGCTTAACATATGTCGTTTGGAAAACTGTGAAAAAGTTGATTTAAAATACAATGTTTTTTCCCCCCAATACTCTCACTACATGAAAAAGTTGTATTGTATTGGAGTGTGATTCTTCCAAATGTTCATGTTAAAAATGTTGATATTTATATGATAACAAGAGCTAGTCATCGCAGCGCTGTGAGGCTGTATTTAGCATTTAGTTCAAAGCCCCGCTGTGCCTTTAGCTAAATCCTAACATCAGCAAGTTACCAATGTCAAAGTGAACATGCTGACGTCTAGCAAGTCTAATGTTCACCATCTTAGTTTAGCATCTTAGCCTGCTAACATTTTCTAATTAGCACTAAACACAAAGTAAAGATGAGGCTGATGGGAATGTTGTTAGTCTTGCATGTATGTACACACTGAAATAATGACCAAATCATGGCGCTAGATAAAAAAGTCAGGGGAAAGTGAAAGTGAAAAGGAACATCAGCACAGAATTGGATGGAAATCCATCTAATAGTTGTTGACACATTTCACTCAAAACCACAAATGGAAACCTCATGGTGGCTCGAGAGGGAAAAAAACAGGGAACACCAAAATCAGTGTGCTTCATCCTCTGGGCTGAATGTCTGCACATAATGTCATGGTGACAGAGAGATAGAGATTCAGTATATTATGAACCCAAGAGGTGGACTGACCGACCAACTCTGCCATCTCTACATGTACAGTAATGCTATATATTAGTTGAGCAATGAAATATAAGAACTCTGTTGAGTTTGAAAAAAAAAAAAAACAGTAACAGCAAATTAAAATATTTGTAAAAAATATAAACTTGCACTAAAACCTTGGAAATGTCTTTTGTTTGTAAGTCCTACTTATTTTTTTGACTATAATGGTCAAATGTTGACTATTCTTAGGACCATTTCTTTAACAGTTTGTACAAACCAGACACGATTTTTGAGCTGGCATCACCTTTGTCTTAGTGTGACCACAGTGCGGCAGTGTTTGTCTTATTATGCTGTTAATGACATAAAGGCGCCATCAAACACTTCAATCTGTGGAGCAGTTTTATTTACCATAATTACAGAGCATTTTTGCTTCACATAATTGCACATAATTAAAAATACTAAATAACAACCCGAGGTAATAAATATGAAACACAAAGATTGTCTTTGCAACTACAGCTCTTTCCATTCTCTGAGAAAATACTGTACATACTCCATGGTCTCTCAAAATTAAGAAAAACATCACACCTCACAAGTTTACGTCAACATTCATTCATAGACACGCGCAATGTGTACTTACTGTATGTACGCAAAACAAATAACACATATATGGCAAATCCACCAGAACTGTAACCAGTAAATAAAACAAACTTTGTATTCGTACATTTTGGATATCGTACTATCCTGATATGACGGGTGTTGTCTTTTCCTGGTTTTAAAGGCTGCCTTACAGTAGAGTGATGTAATTTTCTGAACACACCACACTGTTCAAACTTCTAAGATTTGCCTTTACCTACGTAGTTATTATATCAACGTAACTGATGATTATTTATCAAAAATCTCATTGTGTGCATATTTTGTGAAAGCAATAATTGTCAACCCCAAAATATCGCCACAATATCAACATCGAGATATATGATTTTTGCCCAGCTCTAGCCTATCATCCATGTTGTCTATATTTAAAAAATCTTTACAAATATGTTGGATTCATTTTCATGCATATTTTCAGACATATATATATATATATATATATATATATATATATATATATATATATACAGTATACTAAATATATATACTGTATTTATATTTTTTTTAATTTTTTTTAACTATGAAACAATAATTTGGTGGTCCCCCTGCAGCAACTCTGAGGACACCCTAGTGGACTCTGCTTTAGATTATCACATGACGGAAATGCATCTTTTTTGTATTTCCACACATTTGTACAGCAAAAACTGAATACTTTGCTTTAAATCAAAGAGCTCATTCCGCGGGTCCTGTCCATGTACAGTAGATGTCGTACTGTTTTTCTGGTCCTGTCCTCTTACAGTAAATCCAGGTTTGTATTGTCAGTGCCAAGTTTTCATGAAGCGTGTCAATCACACTGGGTTGCTGCACATCTGGACGGTCTGATAGATACAAACAAATCTACTAATCCAAAGATGGGCTGGGTACAAATGTACACCGTTTCTAGGGTTGAAATATTTACAGGGTTCATAAATAATGGGTTATCATGGACAGGGATGAAGACCTGCTGCTACCTGGAGAAAACAGGGACGTGGTTTGCATGAGAACAACCTTCTCCTCAACCCACTTGCGAGGTGGTGACATTGACCGTGAAACGAAAAACAGGGTACAGACAGTGAAATGTACAGAGATCCAAACATGGGAATTATCTAATGTACTCACAGTGCGTACTTGGTACATGTTAATGAAATAGGGACTTTGCTTGACTTTAAACTATATTAGATCCTATGAAAAATTATAGTATGTCCTTCGGGTGAAAAGTATTATGCTACTTCTATATATACTACTATCTATTCTAGCATCTATCATCTATCATATCATCATCTGATCTATCTACTATCTATCTATCTATCTACTATCTATCTATCTTCTTCTATTCCATCCATCTTCATCTATCTATCTATCTATCTATCCATCATCTATCTATCTATCATCTATCTATCTATCTATCTATCTATCTATCTATCATCTACTATCCATCCTATCTATCTATATCTATCTATCTATCTATTCTATCTCTATCTATCTATCTATCACTACCTATCTCCATCATCTATCTATCTATCTATCTATCTATCTATCTATCTATCTATCTATCTATCTATCTATCTATCTACCTACTACTATCTATCTATCTATCTATCTATCTATCTATCTACTACTATCTATCTATCTATCTATCTATCCTACCTATCTATCTATCTATCTATCTATCTATCTATACCTACCTACCTATCTATCTATCTATCTATCTATCTACCTATTACCTATCTACTTCATCTATCTATCTATCTATCTACTATCTATCTCATATTTACTATCTATCTATCTATATTTACTAATATTCACACACTTTCTTTATCTATTTCACACTAAAAAGATCCAACGTGATGCAGTGGGGAGGAGGGGGCTACAGATGTCCACTAAACTCACTATTTTTTCACACCACACAACCAGATTGAAGTGGAATAAGCCTGAGTTGTTGTTCTGAATAAAATAATACCGGGGAAAGATCCATTATGCTAAATTTACCATTTTCAGAGCCATTAACATTGTTTCCCGTCTTTCCAGTAACAACCTGTACAAGTTCAAACCGTCTGTAACCTCAGCTGTGATGGGACGGCTTTGAATATTTCAGGATGTCAAATGCTTTTGGAAGTTTGTTTTAAGTATTTGCTGTACATAAAGGGGGTTATATGGACAATTATTATCAGGATTACTATCACAACATATTGTTTCCTTGAGATCAATATTTACCTAAGTATTAAAGATCACATTAGTTTTAAATGCAAACCTGGTAAACAAGTGACATGTGAAATAAAAGGTTGAATTTCTGCCACATCAAAGAGTTTTTTGGGCATGGGCATTTCATGTCTTTATTTAAAAAAAAGAAAGAAAGAAGCATGCCTTTATTTTTTAAGATCCCAAGATATGACACACTTAAACCACAATATCTCAATGTGAAAACTTTGTCACAATAAGATGTCTTTATATGGCAGAGTAACTGTATCCTCTGTGCTAATGTAGCATGAAGAATACGCATTGTTGCTATGGTTTAGTACATTTGAACATACCTTGCACCCTTTTTTAGTGTCGTAACGTGAATCTTTAACAGACACCAGCTGGCCAATCAGAATACTCTTCTGTGTGACCTGAATTATTTCCTAAGCGTACTGTACATATCCCATGAACATTGTGAAAGTCAGTGCCCTCAGTACCAGCATTAAAGGAGGTGGCGGTAGCTCCGTCTGTAGGGAGTTGGGTTGGGAACCGGACGGTCGCCCGTACGGAACTAAGTACGGAGTGTGGACTGGTAGCAGCAGAGGTGCCAGTTCACCTCCTGGGCACTGCCAAGATGCTCTTGAGCAAGGCACCGAACACCCCTCAACCGTTCAGGGCACCTGTTCAGCAGTCGCAGCCCACTCACTCTGACATCTCTCCATTAGTGCTTGTAAAAGGACCTGAGCATGTGTGTGTATTTCAGGCCTGTTTGGAGTGTGTAATAACAGAGTTTCTATTGCAATTTCCCCATAGAGGATCAATAAAGAGTATAAATTACATTAAATTTGGCCTGCCAAAGGTAGTGAGTATAAAGTTGGAAGACAGTGAATGCATTCAGTTTAAACTTTAGAAAAGAAACCGACAACACTAGTTCAACAACATTGTGGCAAACACTCTTCCACAAGTCACATTACACCGTCTGTCATCCTGATCTTCACAATCGTACCTACAGCACCTTTAACCCTCTGAGACCAAGCGACGAAGCCCACGAGCCTAAACAGCACCTCTGATTCATAGTTTAATCATTTAATAACCATAACAGCTGGCGACTCACCAGAAGTTGTGTCTAAAACCTGACGAGTTAGCGGTTACGGAGGTCTCTTCCGGGTCTTTCTAGCCTCTACAGGTGATTTTCTATCCAGCCTGGAACTTCCAGCCTTTTTCAGGGTTGTTGAGCATTAAAGCAACACTAGAGACCTTTTCGTACCCTAAAATAATGTTTCCAAAATCGTTTCAGTGGTACATCAACTCGTAACAGGGTGAACGGCACGTCAGCATTCGCTTGGTGGCTCTCTACTATGGAGCTAGATTTGTTTATTTCTTACATGCGAGAAAATAAATGATCTGAGAGAGAAAAAAAAAAAATGTTTGACAGAAAAAGTTATCACACAGATAGCAGAAAAGAATTTTATGAGAGAAAAAAAATATTTGAGAGAAAAAGTTTTGATACCAACAGCAAAAAATTATAATATTTGGGACTAAAAAAAGTTTAAATATAAATTTTATAAAGAATTTCTGAAAAGAAAAGAAATCTCTCTCAAAATACTTTTTAAAACTCAAATATATATTGTTTACTATCAGTATCAAAAAAAATTCTCTAAAAAAAAAAAAGGGTTTCTCTGAAAACGTTTTTCTTCTCGCTCTCAAAACCTAAGTCCTTGCTCTCGATGCAATTTTTTTGCTGATGATTTTTCTCTCGATGTGAAAATAATGTCATGGGCGGGGCCACGTTCCTTTAGGCCAGTCAGGTGAGCACCGTCTTGTCTTAGGAGGCGATCTAAATCATTACACCACTGTCACCATAGATGAGCTGCCATAGTTGAGTGCGGAAGCTAGTGTTAGCTAACTAGCAGCCAGCCCACTTCTAAATAAATACCTTTTAGTTATCTAAACACTTTATGCAGCCGCAGACGGACCGCCATCGGTGGGGCTCCACCAGCGTAGAAACATTGCTAGAAAGCTTCGCTGCCGACCTCGACCTGATCTGATCGGAGCTCCAGTGGGTAGTGATGGCCAAATGAAGCTTTGTGAACCAGTATCTTTATGTTCTGAGTCCACTCGATGGCGCTCTTGGTTTTAAGAGAAAGGCCTAAGGCATTGCAATTCAGTGTATTCTCAACCAATTGGTGAACAGAGAGCGCCATCTAGTGGGCTCAGAAAATAAAGACACTGGTTCATGAAGCTTCATTTGGCCATCACTACCAGTGGGAAACGGAAAGCTCCGCACACCCGGTAGCAGCGGCACAACCCCCCTGGAGCTCACCGCCAGTGTCGGTGGAATAGCAAGCTAGCGTTGACCAATAACGTCAAGAAGAGAATACGACAAATGTTTTGAGAGAAAACCTTTTTTTAGATAATTTTTTTTCCACACTGATAGCAAAAATATATATTTGACAGTTTGAAAAAGTATTTTGAGAGAGTTGTTTTTCTCAGAAATAATTTTTAAAATTTAAAATTTATATTGAAACCTTTTTTTGTCTCAAATCTTATTATTTTTTGCTATTGGTATAAAAACCTTTTCTCTTAAATATTTGATTTTTCTCTTATAAAATGCTTTTTTGCTATCAGTGTGATAACTTTTTCTCTCACATTTTTTTTCTTCTTCTCTCAGATCATTTATTTTCTTGAATGTCATAAAGAAAGATGATCTAGCTCCACATCCACCGGCTATAACCGCACTCTGCAAGTTTGCCAAATCGAGCAGCGGATGTATAGTTCCAATGAGACATGATGGGACAGTTCCGCTTACCAACCTGTAGGGGCCCTGAAGCGGGAAACGTTACATAGTGTTGCTTTAAGCTGCAACCATCACTGAATGTATTTTGAATTAAGTACAGTACTGCAGACTTGGTTATACTTTGGCATTCATGCGATTCCACCTTGTTGGAGCCATTTCATCGGTGGCCAGCGTGTGACGCTGGAGGTAGAAAAGTTTATTTAAATGTATGTATAGGCTTATATATCTTATAAATATCTTAATCTTAACACGCCTTACACTGTGCACAACCAACGAGTAACTTTCGTTTACACATCCGTGTGATAGAGCGCCTTAGAAAACATGTAGGCTATCGATACCCAAAAAAGGATTTGTTTGGGCAACGCACCTCTACCGACTACCGACATGCATTCGACTTGACGTGCAGCAAATACATATTTGCAATAGTGTTAATAAACAAAGTGTAAAATAGTTTCGTACCTCTCCTTAGCCTGGCGAAAGGTCAAGTTTTAATCAAACAGTGATCGAGATCATTCTCATGGACTGCAGATGGAAATTAGCCCTTGGGCTACAATCTGGCACATTTACATGTACTGTTGTGCATGTTCATCAATGTGCACTGTCCTGAATGAATAAATAAATAAATAAATAAAAATTCCACTGACTTGGTGATTTCAGATGTCCAACAGCTATCTGTAGTCCACGGGGTTTTGCCTAGCAGAGCTTAATTCCCGGTGGATTTACACACTCAACAGGTGAGAAGGAGTATCTCATTACAGTAAGCTACTCCTGTTGGCCCGGTTGTTTGTTGTTTGATAAAGGGCCAGTCGCTCCAAATACAGCGCCTTCCTGGCTGCAGCCCGCGGGTCGGGCCCGATGCCAAGGCTGGGGCATCGTGGTGCAATGACTAGACTAAACATGTTTGAAAATCATATACGTCTAAATTTTATTTAAATGTGTTGACATGTTTAGCAAACCTTTTAAGGAAAATATTTAATATGAGAAAACAGATATGTAACAAATGTGTTACAATGTATTTTGACTTTAGAGCTGAATTTCTCCTAAGCTCTGTTGTAAAATGTCTTCAAATTCTTTTTAATGCCACTCTAAGATTATTCTATATTGTATGGGCTTCTATGAGAGAATAGAAAAGTAGTAGTAGTAAAGTATGAAGTAATAAAGGCAACTGTCCCTTTGTTTCCCACATCTGATTTGATTGTAACACACATAGTAGCACATGCCTTCTCTCTTTATACACGTGTTTAATAGTTAATTTTCTCCTCATGGAGTTTGACCTTATGCACATTGCACATGCTGTACATCATGTACATCACCAAACAGGTAAACTAGAGTTTCTGTTTCATACGTCCTACCAAGTTTATTTTGTGTTGTTGGCAGTACATTGGTTTCTATTTAGTGACCACATTTAGTAACTTCTGTACAATCACACATTGGTTTGTCTTTGGATAAGTTGTTTGTTTTGTATGATGTTTTGTAATTGCAAAATTCCCTGTATGTATCCTCATACATGGCAAATAAAGCTGATTTGTGATTATGTCATATTCATTTCTATTTCTTTCTATTTTTTTCTATTTCTTAAACCAGTGCTGAGCTGTTGCTGAAGGTGCCTGCCTGGTGGGACATCTTGACAGGCCTGAGCAAAAGATGCGCACCCTAGGCAGTTAACGCCACAACTTGATAGGAATCCACTACCATTTACAACACCATTGGATGTTTGGTTTGGAGCATAGACTGTTTAATATACAGTTTATGGTTTGGAGTCTTTCTGCCCTCAACAATCACTCTATAAGGCTTTTATGTTGATGGACATACTTTAGTTGTCACGGTTAAATCAAAGTATAGGATAATAGAGAATGTAACTGACCTCAGATCGTAATAACGTGAGAACTTTCTATGCCTTTATAAAGCACATTTTCTTCTCAGTAAACAAGTCACCAAATGAATAAATCCCTCTGTAAAATGCATCGCTGAAACATCCTCAGATATCTATTAAGTCACTCTCTGTCAACTTAAAATCAGAAGTGCTTAATCAGGGACACCTGAATCCTCCATACCCCCACAGCAGCCCAACTGCCCAGATTGAAATGGAGCTTGTACTTGATCCTGTCAGATATGGTGGGACTATACTGTAAATTCTAGATATGTAATAATAAGTAATAATCAAAAGGTTACAATTGAGCCCTAAACTTAAAATTATGATTATGGAAATGAATTAATACTTAAGTACTACTTTAATAATATAAACAAATTTAGACATTAGACTACATCTCAGTACTTTTGGGGATTTGTAGTCCTCTCTTTACTCAGTTTGAATGTGGTGCTGCTCCGTTTCTTTCCCCTTCTCCTGCTCCACATGGCTAATCATCTCGAGGACTTGGTTGGAGGCTCTTTCAGAGGGACAGGTCAACTGTGGGGCCTCCAGAGTACTAGGAAGGATCCCAGAATGTTCTGCAGTTCTGTGAATGATGCTCCGAGCTGCCTGCAAGTGTCTATGCTGACTCTGGAGCACTGGAAGAGAGAAATGATAAGGTTAGACCAGTGAGCAAAGCATCTGACCTTTAACTTTATCATTCCATTTTCATGTTTTGTTTGTTTTTATTAAGAGAAAGGGTCCTAAAAGTAAGAGATAAATGATCTCTCACTTTTAATAAATGTGGTTCCTTTTCTACCCATTTCTAATTGTTGATACAAATACTGTCTATTTATAATCATAATATCATTTAGATTTTGAATTCTGTGTGAAAAATAAAAATCTCCCAAACCTTTTTGTCTGACAGTGATCTTCTGGACCTCTGGGATAAGGAAACTGTACACCAACTCTGCCACAATCTCCTCCGACTGAAGATTGCTCTGGCTACTCACACATAAAAAAAATGATTCCTGTTGATTATTATCGTTTACATTTCTAAATACAAAACATTAGAAGACATGCTGAGGAATCCATTACCTTTCTTCCATGGCATAAGCAATGTCGTTGACCTCCTTTGCTCTCCTGTGGATCTCCTCTCTGGCCTGCTGGTCAGCTGTCTGCTCTAAGGTCTCTAGGATGATGTCCTCCAAATACAAATCCACAGTTTCCTGGTGTACCTGCACCACCTGTGAGGCATTAAGGACACAAAACATGCATTAAAATATGTCACACACACACACACACACACACACACACACACACACACACACACACACACACACACACACACACACACACACACACCACACACACACACACACACACACACACACCACACAACACACACACACACACACACACACACACACACTTCCTATTACTATGGCTAAAAAATGACTGAATGACTGAATTAATCTACGCACTTGTCTGAAGATCTCCTCTTCTTCTCTGCGTCTGCGCTCCTCCACTTGTCTCCTCCCACTCTCCTCCGCCTCTCGTAGGCGACGGTCTCTCTCAGCCAGTAGTGTAAAGGCATGGATCCTGCGCTCTTCCTGGAGATGAATCAAATCCTTGGACAAGGCGTAAAACAGGCGTTCAAGCTCTGCACCAACCACTCTGGCCTGAGATGCTTCTTCTTGAGCAGCCTGGGAGGGGAGAGAAAAGGCGTAATGAGATTGTTTGGAGTTTGTTAACTTCTGTATGTGAATGTGTCTGTATGTTTCACCTTGTGTCTATGTGTATCTCTCTGTTTTTTAAGGGTCATTACGAGCCCTTTGTCAGCTTTCTGTAGCTCTTGTTCCTCCCTCTGCAGGGCGTGGACGGTCCTTAGTTCCTGAATAAGATCCAGATGGTTCTTCTTGCCCTTAAACATCTGTCAGAAGACAGCACAGGTAGACATGAATAAAGATGTCCTTACAGTTTGAAACATACAAACATTTTTGTAGGCACATCAGGCATATAAAAGTCACACATGCAGGTAAGCACGCACACACGTGCATATAGACAGGTTCAGACCTCGTATTGGATACTCCTTCCTCTCAGTAGTTTTTGCAAGTTGATGACTGCAAGCTCTATCTCCTCATCCTCCTAATAAGGGACGTATAAACGAATTAACATCAACAAAATTAAACGTTTAGGATGAACAAGGTCTGCGTCAATTACAGTCAGAGATATTAGCTGACCTCTGGAGGCTCCCCAACTCTGGGAGTGAAAGGACGAGGAACAGGCTTCTTCTTCTTGACAAGAAAACGTGAAGACTCCTTGGACACTTGCTCCTTCTCCTCCTCTCTCAGGGCCTGCAGAACCATACTTGTAAATTCATGTGTATCTAGAACTTAAGTGATATGCTTGATTTCTGCTTTACCTTATATTTCTTCATCAGTTCTACCTCTCTGCTCGTAGGGTGATTGATCACATTCTTGATGATGTTGACTTTAGGATTAGGTCTTTTCTCCCATTGCTTGACTGAGGCAGAGAGTCCTGCCTCGAGCTGTAGCAAACCTATGATGATGACAAACTTGTTAAAAGTTATCTTCTAAATAAAATTATACTGTAATCTCTGATGCTAGTATGGAGATTATCCACTTAATTCTACTTGTCCATAAACATTTAGATTCAAACCTTCATATGTGTCTAAGTAGTGGCTTTTTAACTCATTGTTGTGGGTGTTCCTGTTGGTAAATGTATCCCTGCGGCTCCGAGGGTGATATGTCTGAAAACCTGTATATTTTCTGACAATGCCAAGTTGCTCTAGCTTCCCCTCCACATTTCTCCTCTTAGCTTCCAGTTTTCTCAGGGCTGCCCACAACACAACAATGAAAAAGGAGATAAATGACAAGGAATTAAACAAAGCCTTACATAATACATTTATGATCTGGATATTATCTTAGAGAAGAGGCAGCGGCTGTCTTACACCTGCTGTAGTCATTGTGAATCTTGTGCAGCTTGGTCTCTTTGTCCTTTTGGTGCTTAATATATATCTGGTTCAGTCTCTCGTTTGTGACTTCTTTCTGGGCCTCATCTCTCTGCCTCAAGAGGTCCTTCAGCAAAGCAAGACGGGCCTTTTGCAACCTGGACAGGACCCACAGAAATTGAGAGCATTACAGAAGGGCAGAAGTTGCATTGTACAGAGAGCAGGAACAACAAGGGGGAGGAGGGTTCACCAAGACTGCTTAATCAGTTCTTAGATTAACAGTCTCAGCCACAGTACTTTGTGTGTGGCATTGTGATAAGAGAAACTGTTAAAATGGAAGAACTTTGTTCAAACTCATGTGTCAGCAAATTTCCAACTCCAGTGGTAGTAACAAAGAGACAGTAATGCACTGAGCTACACAAGTTTGGGGATTTTATTGTTTGCTGTAGTGGTAATTGTGGTGTTGTAGTTACCTCTCTATTTGTCCTATCTTGTCTTTATCAGTTAATGATAACAAAAAAGCGTGAGTGTCACTCACTTCTCGATTTCTCCTTCTCTGAAAGCCCACTCTCTGACCTCCATCTCCTCCATTATACGTCTCCTTTTGTCCAGCTGACTAAGGTCATTCAATGGAGGAAGGGTGGCCTCCCAAGCTCGTTTGGCACGTGCCCGCTCTATCATTTCCACTTCTGCCAGGCCTGCAGGTAGACCATGACCTAAGGGGAATGGAGAGCATAAGGCTGCATGTATGTTTTGAACAAAGTATAGTCTATGTAATGAAGATCTCAACAGTTGATGTACCCCAAGTCAAAGCTGCCAGTTGCAGGAGCTCTGCGGGAGTTGTTCCATGTTGTACCACATACTCAGGGCTGTACGGGTCTGTCTGTGTTTCACTTTCCCTGTAGTCTGTCTGGACCCCCACAGTGAAGTGGGTGGGCTGATGCTCAGCATTTGTTCCACAAGTTAATACAAAGTCTTCTCTGATGAGACAAAAAGTGTGGAAAGGAGGATGTACCCTCGACCAGCAAAAGGTCACAATCGAAATGGCAAAATAAGAAGCGTGAGAAACCGTTGAACTTACTTAGGCAATGCAAAAATCACATCTGGGGGAACCTGCTGTGCAAAAGGAATCAGAGGGCTAAAGGAAACAAAATGGAACTATGTCAATATTTAATGTGGGAACTGTGGCGGTTATCTTTAGTTAACGGTGGACATAATATCAGGTCGTGTAAGTGATGCACAACAGAGTTAGAATGATTGTTATCCAATATATTCACAGATTCAGTGTGTAGGCAGGCTATTCAAACCGTTTAAAGTATTTCCAGCGATCAGCTCCGGTCACATGGCACTCCTCCCTTTTCTGCCATGACTGAGCACTTGGAATAACTCTGTCAAGAAGATAATACCAAGGGACACATTTTATATTTGTAATGATAATGAGTAAGTCAGTAGCTGCTGTTGCTGCTCAACTAAATGGTGTCTGTTGGTGTTACCCAGCCAGCTGCTGCAGTGCCTCTCTGCGCTGTTCTGTGTGGCCTCGCCAGCGCCGATCAATAAAGGCCGGTACTGGGTCAGCAGGGTCCAGTTGGACAGTAAACCGTGGGTGGTGGAACAGGTTACTGAACATAGACCCAAACTCAGGTACTCTCCTCTGATAAAGGGAGGGAGAAATACAGTCTGTGAGTGCATTTCACATTTAGTCCTTTTTTTCTCCTCATGTGTAAACAGTAACAACTGAGAAACAACATTGGCCATGAGTCAGTCATAGTAGAGGAGAGGTAGCAAAACAGGAAGTAGGTGAAAAAGGAGTTAAGCTCAGTGTTCAATGTGTAAAAGAAAATAAATAACGTTACATTTAACGATACACGGTTCAATATTTCAATAAAAACGTCTTACGATTCGGTCGTTAGATGCATAGGCTTTGAGTGTGGACCTGGCATGGTCTGCCTCCGATGACACTGTGTAAACTGGATCTGTAGCAAAACAGTTCATGTAATGTCAACCAAATGAGTCAGCCTAACGCTAGCTAGCACGTTTTCAAATTGTAGCTAGTTAGCTAGCTTGCGCCAGCTGGGGTTTAACGTTAGCTACCTAGTTAGTTAAGTTTACTTACCGTACAAGTGGTCATAAGCCCGTTGCCGCCTAATAACTTTACTAGTATCATTTTTCTTAGGAATTGCGCAAGTCACAGATACACTCATTTTCTAATTTCAATTAAAACCAGTGTTTTTTTCTCTCTCTTTAATTTCTCCCCAATGCAACGACGACCATGGACGTTACAGTATTTATGTAACCATAGAGACGGCAAACTGAAATAACGCCTCCCACGTGGGAGGCGTTATTTCAGTTTCTGCACTAAACTGCAAAACGGAAGCAGCTGGCAGTTGCTGGAGCACTGGCCGATATGCAACTAAGATGATGGGTAACTGCGTTTGGGGTTGTTCTTTGTCAAATGAAAGTCAAATGTGCCGCTAATGTACCGAACAAACATATAATACATGCGTGGAACACATGCGAGGGAAGAAGTAAATTAGGATTGTTCTAAAAGAGTGATTCGGCAAGAACGATCCAATCACTTAACGTAAAATGCAGTCTGATGCCACGGTAACAAAAGCTAAAACAATAGTCAGGTAAATGGCGAGAACACCTTCAGTTGATTCAAATCAGTAGCTTCTTGGTAAATGTTCTCTTTCCAACTGCATCGACGAAGTGAGTGTTCTTTGCTCCAGCTCTGACTCGTTGACTACTTCCCCAATGGATGTATTAAGAGAACATAGACTGTAAAAGAAAGACTTCCTCGCAACGGTGGCTGAGGCTCATGGGCATCGTAAAAGCCTCAGCCTTCTCAGTACCAAAACTGAAGAAAACACGAAGAAACAAGAACGGAAACAGCGGATCCTCCCCTGGATGCTCCCCCCACCTTCAGAATTTGCATTTTCCTTTGGTGAAGTGGATACAACCCTAGTGCAGTTAAAGAAAATATATTTTATATATATATATATATATATATATATATATATATATATATAATATTCTTTTTTTCTATTGTATTTGTACATCTAGTTGACATTTATCAATATTTGCAGTCACAATATTTTGGTGCAGCGCTGCAACATGTATTTTCTGAAACAGCATTTTATTGAAGCCCATTTTCGCCAGTAAAAAAAAACAAAACTTAGTCTTGATGATAAAAGGTATCTCCATGGTATGTGAGATAAAAATAATTTAATTATAATTATAATTATAATAAAAAAAGTCAAAATTGTAGGACAAAAATTGAGAGAGAAAGTCGAAATTACGAGATAAGCAGTCCCAAATATGAGATAAGAAGTCTAAATGATGAGATAAAAAGTCACAATTGAGATAAAAAGTATGGGATGGAAGGTAAAACATACTGTATACAAAGTCTGAACAAAGATAAAAGTTGAAATTATGAGATTAAAAGTTACAATTATGAGATATGAAGTTAAAATTAGGAGATACAAATTTAAAATGATGAGATAAAAAGTTATAATTATGAGAGTAAAAAGTCAAAACCATGAGATTGTTTCAGTAACAAGCGCCTCGTGTGCCGAGGTGGCATATCTAGCATGGATAGCATTGCTTTCATTTCTTTTACTGGCAAAAATTGGCATCCATTAGTTCTGGCACATAGACCAGGTTGTAGAATGTGTTAGTGTGTTTATTTGGTTATGTAAAAAGAAATCAGGTGTTTGAATGGCTACAGTCTGTTTTAATAGTATAATTACAGTTGTTTGATTTTTTTTCCGAAATGTTCAGCAGTCACTTCTTACTTTGGGTAGGCCTAAACCATTTCTACAGTAGGTACACATGTGCATCAGTATCTGTTTGTGCCTATTATTCATTTTCAGAGGACATGTTTATTCTTTTTCCTTCATACATCTCAGTTTTGTCTTTACCCTCCAGAGCAAATTTTTGGGTAGCAAAAAAGGTTGATTTTGACATCAACAGGAAGTCTGGGTTATCAGAGGGAAACAGTGAACACAGACACACACACACACACACACACACACGCACACATGCACGCACGCACATAAGATGGCACAGAGAGTATTTTAGTTCTCAAAGTTCCTAATCCATCCACTCTTTAAGATGTTTTGTTTGTTTTTGTGTTTTAAGCTCTGTTGTGTTTGAGGAACACAGCTGAGCAAAGCAACATTACTTCATAGCTGGAAGGTTTTGCAATTCTGTGGAAAAGCTTTGAGTTTAGTTTTAGTGCCAAATATGCCAGCTCACAGTCAGCTGAACTTCTGCTATATATGGTATGTTAAATACACTGTCTAATAATAGAGCTTAGAAAAAGGAGAACGGCCATGTGCCTGGTATAAGCAAGCATTACTGCAAATATTACTACCGTAAATGTGTCTTTTCTGTGACTGTTCTGGCTTTGGGGGTTGATTTGTATCAGTGTTTAACCAGAAGATTTTATGTACTTTTCATCCGCCCTTTCTGCTCTGATATGATGCAGTTAATATCAGGATGTCTCATTGCAAGATGTACTCATGAACCACAAATTTCACATAGAGCTTGCAGATCATAACCACATACACGGAATAATGCCTTGTTGTCACTTAATCTCTGATCTGCAAACAGGGGATGGAGTATGTAGTAACATCTACATCCGCATTAATGCTCCATAAACAGCACATGTAAGCAACTCTGCATTGGCTAACCCTTGTGTACCATGCAGTTTATATACCAGCAGATATGAGACCACAACCAATTACACTTACTCAGCAAGAAAGATTTCTTCTCCATAATAACTCTAAACTTTCAGGAAGGTTAGAATGTTTGTGTTTTGATTAAACATTTTTTTAGAAAAGTGTTGAGTCAGCTTTAACTTTGGGGCCTGTATAGTTTGTGCTGCGGTTTAAATTTGATGTGCCATATGCTAGAGGTGCTATATTTGTCCAAATTGACTAGATATTAGAAAAATCTCTCAGTACAATGCAATATGTTAAACTACAGCCTCCAAAATGTAAAGGACTTTTTTGTAGTTCAAACAAAACCTGAATGTTACTCATGTTACATGCTGACAAGGTAGGCTTTATTGCAGGGCTGTTGAATTATGTTGTATTAGTTTTTCTTATGTATTCATATAAAGTAAGGCAGTCAAAGCCATGTTGGGCTAAGGCTTTATGAATGATACAATACAAATACATACTGGGACTGTGCCTAACGGATCTGCTTTATAATTTTGTCTAGCTTGGAGTGTTCAAACACACATACACACGCACACGCACACACATACTGCTTTGAAAAAAGGGTGATCATGTGAAAGGAAACTGGTGTCTTCTTGTCTTGACAGATGTCATCCTACGTGGGAGAAAAATGCAGATGCTTTGGGTGGAAAGCCGTTTGGAGAGAGGGGAAGAGAAAGAACGAGGGAGGGATTAGTTAGTCACATGCCCTTTATATTTCTTTATTATGAGGTGTGTCAAGGATGTTCAGTTTGTCTGGATTGGGTGTAGAACCTGCTTTAATCAAACCCTGAGCTTATTGGGTTTAAATAGAGAAAGTGAAATTCCCAAATTAGGGTAAATGTGTGATAGCCTAGGCTAAACTACGCTATTCAGACCTGATGTGTTTCTTACTGGTGTGAGAGGCTCTGTGGTTGACAGTTAACAGAGGATCCCGACGACAACTAGAGATGAGGGATATGATGATTTGTGCCGCGGTTATCTTCTCGTTGTCTGAAGCATGGAGCCAGGATCCAGGTTTGAACATTAAGACATTTTACTTGTATTTGGTGTAAGCACTTACAGTTACAGCTTAAATATATAGACATGCTTTTTTTTTTTTAGAGTTGCACCTCCACGAAGATGAATTTGTAAGGTCTTAATATATATATATATATATATATTATATATATATACTGAGCAACATTGTTTATGTTACTACAACAACAAATGATAGTTTTTTTTCTGTAGGAATGTGTCATTTGTGGTACTTTATAATTCTGTAAATATGTTTTATGTATTGTCATACAATGAGATTGCATTAGAGTGAGATTTCTGTTAGAGTACATTGTCTGTGGTGTGATTTAGTGTAGGCAGTCAGTGGAACATGCCCGGAGGTGGGGTAACGCAGAAGTTGATAACCTAGGAAAATCTTCCGTAACACATGAACGAGCAGCACACTGCCACTTCTTCCGTGGAAAGCATGATTTCAGATCAGGGAAACGCTCTGAGGCAGCTTTTCTCCGCTGTGTGGTCTTTGAAAGGTGGAGGAGACCCATCTGTTTCAGATCTGTGGTTTCGACATCCCAACTCAAGCATGCTGTTTTGCTTACACCTGTCAGACGTAAACAAGTCTCAGACCCCCATAACACTCCACAGTGATGTCAATCAATGAACACGGAAATTCTTCAATTAATTTCTCTGAGAATCAATACTAACTGTACTAACTTATTCTATGGTGTAGACAGGCAAATGGGGGAGATCATGACAGCAACATTTGCCTTTTTTATATGTTCAGGTTTTCCTTCATCCAGCTACGCTTTCTGTTTTACAAAAGCTGAAGACAGTAAATACTTGTAGTGTGTCGTCTGTGATTTAGCCCTCCTGGTCATGTCAGACCACTTTTTAATCCCTTCAGACCTTAACTATCTAAATAACCAATAACAGATATACACTTTGATTGTTGCACTGCTGATTGAACACGTTTGAATGAATCACGTTTAAATGAATCACTAACAGCTGCTTTCTGTTACTCACATCCACCTCCAGCTCTCTCAGGAACTAATCAAAGTATCTCTGTGAACTCCAGCACTTCTTCTCCTAAAGGTTTTGGTAAACTCTTTTCACCCTTTTTCTCTCCAGCTATTTCGCCGTATGAGTAACAGAATAAATAAGACTAAGACTACGAAGTAAGACTAAGTCACAAAATCATGTCAATACACTGTTCATTTTTATCATTCCTTTCCTTATTAATCCCGATTTCAAAAGCATTTTTTGTTGTTGTTGAAATGACTTGAAAGAGTTAAAAACATTTTGAAACAAGTTATTTGTAGAGAAGAAAGGGTTAGTTATAATTTGTTAGTTTTTTTTGGAATGTCATTATGAAATATCAAGAAGCTTTACCAAATGTTTGCCCACTTTGAAAAAGTAATTAAACTTCAGTAGCTCTTAAAATACAAATTAAATAAAAACATGTTTTGATTTTGCTTCGTTTGCATTGTTAGACTTAGACTTATAATTCTCTTTATTGATCCTTTTAGGATCCTTATGTAGACTCTGTTAGGAAATGCGTGCTGTGTATATTGTTATATATTTATAAGAATAAACCCAAACTATGTCATCGGCACAATCATTAGACCATTATGTGCGTTCAAAACTTTTCTTCCTTCCATTCTTTTTTTTTCCAGTTGTCAGAAATTCAGTTTTCAACCTGGGGAGTGAAGTGAACCTGACATGCAGCAATAAAACATGGAACGAAATGATGTTTGTTACCTGGACTATAACATTAAAAAACAAAGAATGTAGGATCGGGCATACTAATGAAGGCCGAAGTGATGACTTCTGCAACGATGGAAAGTCACTCCAGAACACATCCAGCGCTCAGTCATACCTGCACATCCCTGAGTTTTCCAATAACGACGTGGGGGTCTACAAGTGTGAGTCTGTTTACACAGGAGGAAACGACATTTATCTCATCTACGTGGATATCACAGGTAGGAATTTTCTCCTCACAAAGATAGATGATTTCAAGGTAATCAATAAGGTTCATTTCTTAAAAGCTCAGCTTTAAGAAATGTCACTCACTCAATATTTTATAAGACAGCAATTTTTGTTTAACGTGCCTAGATTTTGGAATATTTATTAGGCTACTTAACCTTTTTCCACTGCAAAATTGGGGCAATAGCCTGATGGGATTTCCTTTTTTGCTGTGTCTCTGAAAAAGTAACATTTGAAACCCCCCCCCCAAACCATTTTGCCTTTCTACACAATGTCTCTGTACTCTGATTAATGCACTGGCTGATAACTAGTTTTATTTCACAGTCAATATAAAATATAGGTAAGCAAATTTACTTATACTTGCATGGTTAGGTACTACAATACGGGCTGAAATATGTGCCAACAGAAACTGAATTTGAATAATTTATATTTGAATTTGAATGATGCTAAACTTGAATAATTGCATTGAAAAACTTAATTTGGATCACATAATTTGAAATTGTATGGTTTAATTTGAATCATTGCATTGCAAAACTGAATCTGAATAGTGTAGGTTGAAATTGAATTTATTTGTTTGGAACTGAAATCCATTAAAATATGATCATCAATGAAAATTCAACTATATATCTTCACATTCAATTCTCACAATTCAAATTTAGTTCACAAAATTCAATTTCAAGTTACCGTGACAGACATCCGGGTACTTGACGTATGCAGGACGAGTAATAGAGCGCAGATCAATAGATAGGCACATAGACAGGGTAGACAACGTTTCTCAAAGTCAAGGATCCTTCTTTGGTAGGACTGGTCCTACTTTCTTTTTTTTAACCAAATTTTATTGAAGAAAAAGGACATACAGAAGGAAGGAACATCTTTTGTACATCTTAACAGTCTACGTTCTAAAAGAGCCAGGGGGTTACTAAAGAAAAAGAAAAAACAAAACAAGCAAAACACTTCATACAAATATCTTGTAAAGCTTACAGAGGTCATATGATCTAACAGCTTTTTTGTTTGTACAGGTAGAAATGGAAACAATGTATTGTTTAATATTAGCAGCCAGCTCAACAAAGCTTGGCTTCTTCTTCAAAAACTTTGATTTATGTATATAAAATTTGGTCAAAATATTAAATTAGATTTATGGTGTAATACTCTGAACAAAGCTTTCTATCATGTTGAGTGAATCCAAACAATACATCTTCCAAAAGTAATGTAAATTGAGGGTGGTCCTACTTTCTTTCTTTAACTGCCTATGGTCCTTCCACGTCAGGTCGTTCAGTACTAGGCCAGGCTCCTCTGTTGCATTTGGAGAACACGTAAACGCAACAGGCTAGCAAGTGCACGTCATTTGTGCACGCTGCATTTCAAAACAGTGGATGAGATGGTTGTGGAACTGTGAACTGTGCTGTGAATCAGAGTCAGTCTGCTTGCAGGAGGAGAATCTACTGTCGGCAACTTAGACCGCAACGTGCAATGCTGGGTAACATTAACAACACCAACAGGCTATGATGTCAGCAGTAGTCGTTATCTCTTTTTTATCCCTTGTTAATAAATGAAAGCCTCGTGAGACTTTGTGTTTGTAGTTGTCATAACAATTACTGGTTAAGAAGAATTGCATTCATTAATGTAAATGTAAATGTGCTGTATTTATATAGCGCTTTTCCAGTCTTAACAACTGCTCAAAGCGCTTTTACATCTACAGGAAACATTCACCATTCACACACATTCATACACTGTGGACGGGGCTGCCGTACAAGGTGCCACCTGCTCATCAGATAAACACTCATACACATTCACACTCCGATGCGCAGCACCGGGAGCAACTCGGGGTTCAGTGTCTTGCCCAAGGACACTTCGACAATGACTGCAGGGGCGGGGATCGAACCACCAACCCTCCGATTGGCAGGCAACCGCTCAACCACTGAGCCACAGCCGCCCCTAATCTTACAGTAGCTAACAGTTTACATTAGCTTGTAATTTACTGCCTACATGTGACATTAGCTCATTGTTCAGTAGCTTCTAGCTTTCAAACAAATGCGGTGCAAAATATGAACAGAAACTGCAAGACAACCGCTACCAGCTAATGAGCTACCACATGATATGCAGTCAATTGCATGTGAGAAAGGTTAAATAGTACTGTAGACACACGAGCTTTAACCAACAAATGAAGTCATAATAACACCATTGAAAAAACACCCACTAACACAATAAAGGTAGGTGTTAGTATGTTAAATGGTCAACAGTTAAGTTTAAGTTCAGTTGAGACCATGATGAAGAAACTACACCACTACAGTTACATAAAGTTACTTCATGCTACAGAATGCTTAAATATGCTTGTGAAACAATTTTAATCTTATCAGGACAGGTTAGACAACTACTGGACTAACCTAAAGCTTTCTCCTTCAGCCCGCTGTCTAGAAGCAACACCATCATCGGCAGCTGAGTCTTATCGCCGCTTAATGTTAAATATACACTTGTGTGTACAGTATATAGTAATGTTTGAATAAATGTTATAGTGAAGATAGACGCACATAGTGTTAGTCTTTTTAGAGCATGTATACCCACAAATTATTAACCCTGTGTGTCTCCGTCAACCTTGACAGAAAGTTTCGCTTTTTTGACATTTTTCATATTTGTGAAGTATAGGTCATTTTTGATGTTTTTTTCCAAATTATTAATTCTAATGACATTTCAGCTATCGAGGCCATTTTGTATGAAAACGAATGTTAATTGACCAGGACAACAAGTTAAAGGTAGCACCATTATTTTTTGATTCCTGTACCTTATATTTGGGAAATAACATTGAAAAGTTTTTATCCACACTAACTAGACCAGACAAGCCGTTATTTAATGCTTTTTTTTTTTTTTTTTAAACGCCAATCTATTCAATATAACATCTCTCTTTGGCCTCTGTCTCCCTGCTCTCTTGTCTTTTGCTTTCTCTCTGTCCCTCGTCTCACCCTTCTGGTGATGCCAGTGCAGCGCCTGGCCCTGGTTTGTCCTCTTGGATCGGGACAGTCCCACTGGTGCAGACTGTCCTAACGCCTCAACCATTTTGAGTAAAACCAGGGCCAACTTGCTGCTGTGGCTTCCATCCTCCGTTTGTTCCTTACTCCCTGTTAAAAGACAGCAAACACAAGAAAAAGACGTTCACCGTTATAAATGCTGTAACGTAACGTTTCACTTTTTACGTGGGAATCTACTCATCCGTTTTAACGTTGCTAGTAAAGTAAACAAGGTGCAGATTTACCTACAATCCTCAGCTACAACTGATAAATTTACCAATTTCTAAATCTCATGTAGAGCATGTAAAAATAAATGAAAATGTCACCGGACATTGAACTTTACAAACACAAATGGCACAAAAGACAGCGAACAGGCTAACAGCCTAAAGTTAAATGCTAGGTTCAGTTAGCACAACGTTATCTACCTTATTATGATTAATGACGATTTGTACCAGCATTAAGGCGTTTCGCTTTATAACACGTTAACTGTGATAACAAATGTACAGAAAACACTAAAGGTAGGCTACTTACATTTAAATGATTTTTGCGCCGTCAGCGATGCTTTGCTACGCTTACTTCCGCAATTGTGTTTTTTTTTTTTTTTATAACAAGCCGGCAAAGCATAGGATTGTGGGTGATTTTGGAGCGCGAAAGAGACACACTGATCTGTGTTCGATTGCTCTTTCTTCATCCTTCAAGTACCCGGATGTTTGTCACAGTAACTTGAAATTAAATTTTAAGGAACTGAATTCGAATTGTGAGACTGAATGTGAAGATATACTGTACAGAGAGTTGAATTTCCATTGATGGTCATATTGTTATTGGATTTCAGTTCCAAACGAACAACTTCAATTTCAAACTATCCATTCAGTTTTTCGATGCAATAATAATAATGTGTTCTTTATCAGTCCCACGAGGGGAAACTACAATTGAAACTGTTAAACACGCACATTACACGCAGGCCTGAAATACGCACACATGCTCAGTACCTATACATGCACTAATGCTCGGGGCTGCCCATCGAAAGGCACCCTGAGCAGTGCCCAGGAGGTGAACTGGCACCTCTCCAGCTACCAGTCCACCACCATACTTTTTGTCCGTATGTATGTCCGTATGTGGGCTTGAAGCTGCAAGCAGCGTTGGACGGGCCCTCGCTAACATGCGCGTGTCGGGGTTACTGGCGTACGCTGCTCCTTGCGACCGTGCATTTATGCAGCACTCAGACACTGCAAATTGATGTTGATTGTGGGAAATTTCAAGCAGATATGACAATGTACACTGTAGTTACAGCCACTTTCTCCTTCATCGCTAAACACTCAAAATGGCCGCCATGCCACACCCACACTGTTTCACGAGAAGTTTTTCTTTTAATGGCTTTTCATCGCTAAGGTGTTGAAGTTGATATGATGAAATCTATAGGAGGAGTTTGTTGAAGTATAGCACCTTGTCTTTTAGGCCTACTTCCCGTTGCCACTAGGGGGCGTTATGACTTTGAGCCAATATCGGCGTGTATACGTCGTGAGGGTCGGACTCTGATGAATCGTTAAAAGTTTTGACCCAATTGAACAATGTACACGCAAGTTACATCCACTTCCTGTTTAAAAGGTGAATTGCACAAAAGGGCCTTCCCGCCACGGCCATGCCCTATAACAAAGTTATATATATATAAGTTTTTCTTTTAATACATTTTCCTCGTTAACATGTTAAGATGACACACACCAAGTTTGAAGTCGTTCGGATGAAATCTCTAGAAGGAGTTTGTTAAAGTACGACATGTGGAAATGGCCAAAATTGCACTAATTTCGAACATTCAATTCAAAATGGCGGACTTCCTGTTGGGTTCAGGGTATGGCTCCAGTGGAGTTTTATGTCCGACCTGCCATGCTACATATCTGTACCAAGTTTCGTAACTACGGTAACAATACTGCAGTGGGCTCAATTTTCTTAATTTTTCTATTCCCGAAACCCTTAAAATACGTAAATTTTCACCAGCCTTTATTTGACCGCCATATTTGGAGAGTTTTCGAATATATTAAGCCCCTCAAAAAGGCAATTAATTTGCCGGAATAAGAAAGAAAAAAAGAAAGAAAGAAAGAAAAATAATTCTTTTGCCGCTTTTGGTTCTCAGGCCCCAATGATTCAAATTCAGTTTCTGATTTAACATATTTCAGCCCATATTACAATGTGTAAGTGATTTTGTTGAACTACAGCCAGCTGAAGCCCTCTGTGAGTCTCATTTCTTGTGTTTGGTCTCCCCTGGCCCAGTTAGTCCCAGTATATCAGCCTGGTTAGAGTTTAAGGACAACAAGATGGTGGCGGTGTGCAAAGCTGACAGAGGAAAACCCGCTGCCAACATCAGCTGGAGTCATGCGGGAAACTCATCCTCCGTGGAAACTAGCTCAGATGGATTTTTTACAGTAGAAAGTCGCCTGGAGCTGCTCGAGGAAATGGATAAAGAAAACTTGAGCTGTGCCATCAGGCACCCGTACTGGAAAGAGGAACACATTTTGAGGCCAAAAAAACTGTTAAAAAAAGGTCAGGCTTTTGCAAGTGGATACCGCTTTTAAATGTTTACATTTTTCAAGTCATTTTATGTTTTTTTTTTTAATTCATGTTGACTTGGTGTTTCACATTATAGTGGTAGTTACAACTTTGTTAAGAGATGCAATGTGTTGTGTTAACACCCAGCAGATCACTAACAAACCTTTAATCTCCACTCTCACTGCAGGTTATAGTCCTTGGCTGGGCATCCTTACTGTTGCTGTAATCATTGCGCTTTTGGCAGGATTTTTATTATTTGCACAAAAGAAACTTACAACATTGAAGTAAGATGTTTCCTGTGATAATAAATGAATTACAGTGACTACTTGCAAGCTATTTTGTTGAATCACTGAGCTGGTTTTGTCATTCATCTTTCTCCAGGCGATGCCAGTGGACGGAAACTCCACCATCTAAATCTCCACCGGTAGGAAATCTTTCTGTATGTCTGCAGTTTATAGGTTTGTGTGTTTTACTCATACGGTACGTTGTTAAACTTTGTTCTCTCTGGTTTTTACAGACAGAAGATGTGGAGGAAGTGGAGCCTTACGCCAGCTATGTTCAACGTGTGAACTCTATCTATTGCTCATCTGCAGATTTGTTCACATAAAACGATGCATCACACTCTGAAGGCTGAAGGCTGTGAAACTGAAAAATGGTGAAATAGTAAAGATAGAGAATGAGATGAAAGACTTCCGATAAGACAGGGAAGCCTCTACGTTTAATTCTACTCAAAACAAAACTCTTGACTGATGGAACAGGGCGTGTACGTGTCACACAGTGGCGCTTTAATGCACAGCATGCAGCCCACTGGTTTTACATGTCATGGATAATATTAATAATAAACTACAAATGCAATGAACCGCTGAATTGCAAAGAATCCTGCCTTCCGCCGGACTTAGCGCGCCAAGACTACAGAACTTTTTATGCTCACCGTTTAATAGATTCTTGCAAGTAAAACCAGTGAAAGTCCAAAGTAACAGGTGTGAAATTGCCTTGAGATGATGTGGACAATATAATGTTAAGTATCCATGTACTGTCTTAATGTATTATGTATCTGTTTAAAATAAAACGCATCTGCACACATTGGTTTTATTGTGGCTAAGCTCTAAGAAATTATAAAGAACATTAAAAATAGCAGCCTACACAAGAACAAGTAAACAAGTACAGGATGTTGTTTAAAATGTATTTTGGATCAAGTGTAAAAAGCAGTCTGTGATCTACACATCACATTGATTTCCTGCTGTGGTTAGACCTGATATTTAAAAAGAACAAATGTCAAGATGATTTCTTTGTAGACATGCAGCAAACTAATACATTTGTTACCTCTATGACGATTATCAGCATTGGACCGTTTAAAATAAATGGTGAGTTTTGGATTTTGGTTCAGTCTTCTTATGAGTGTAAACCTGTTTCTGAAGAAACTGATCTAGAGATTGGGAAATGGAAACAGGAAAAAAACGTCTGTTCTGCCATCTGGTGGAGCTCAGAACATGCACCATCATGATTATGTGCTGTATCACAGTCCGTGTTAGATAAATGCTAACGGTATGTGTTAAAACAATTGTCAGGTGCCAATATGTATATCGGAACATGTTTGCTACATCAGTTCCTCCCAATAATTAGGAGATGCCCTCCTTGTGTGCTTCCAATGGAAGTGATGGGGAGAAAATCCACCGTCCCCTAATCAACAGCCAGGGTCTAGACCAGTGGTTCTTAACCTTGTTGGAGGTAGGCCCTACTGACCCCCACCAGTTTCATATGCGTATTCACCGAACCCTTCTGATGATGGCCAAGCGCGGCGTGTCATCCGAATCATGTGAGTCGGGTGTGTGTCTTGACCTCACCGAACCCCTGAGACTGACTCACCGAACCCCTGGGGTTCGATCGAACCCAGGTTACGAACCCCTGGTCTAGACATTGTGTTTGAATTGTGATATTACATTGTAGGCATCAACCTACACTGATCATTAGAAGAGAAAAGAGGAAACTGACAACGCATTGCTGTCCACAGGACAGGTTTTACACTTGTCCATTTTTGGTGAACAATTCGCTCTTTGAAATGTAGCATGGAACCTCTCTTTTAGTGATGCAAGTGAGTAATATAATAGAATAATAAACAAAGTTTTTAAATAAAAGCACCTCCCACTTTTATAGCACACACACACACACACATTGAAAACTGAGAGGAACACACCAAATACACCACTCTTGAAGACCATTTTTTTTCTAAAAAACAAAACATCAAAATAACAATACACAATTCAAAAGATAGTGGCTTTAACATGGAAGCTCAGTCATTCACATTATGTTGTAACTAACAATTGTTTGTCAGACGCTTCTGGTTTAGCTGTTTTTGTGATGTTCAAAACTGATAAAATCTCTTACATGAGTGGCTAAAAAATTATGTATGCATTTGGGACAGTTCCGTTTCATTGCACTTAGTCTACTACTTCCAGATACTGGAAAAAAAGTTTCAGAAATCTATTTGTAGCATATACATAAACCTATTGCACCAATTTTGTTGACACATTTTACTGCAGATAAATATACATGCCAACAAAATTAAATATGCTATAATATAAGAGTATCATTCAGGTCATGGTGTAATTATTAAGGTGTAAGTGAGAAGGCCCAGTTTTCTCTGACTAACTGATTCCAGATTATGTGCTAATGTTATGATGCTTCACATCAGACTGAAGAACTACAAATTCTACTCCTGAAGTTGAGCTCCTTCTGTAAAGAGGTCAAATATGACGCAACCTTGTCTTCTCGAGAAAGGGACTCCACGGTTGTCTTCTGCCTTAAGTTTACCTCAAAGGTGAAGCAAAACATCTTGGGGGGCTCCACAACCAGTTTACGTGAACGTGAACGTTTTTTTTCTTCATTTCATCACATATTTTTCATTGAAGATCAAGATTACATTAACAGACACTTTCCTGCATCTTGCAATAGCCAGGATCAACTTCTCGTTTCACTTTAACCCATGAGCACATAATCGTCTGCACATTCGTCTTTAGATGAGCACTCAGACACAGTTTCAGGTTGAAGGCCTGCTGGGACATGAACCGTAGCATAGTCACAATCATCGTCAGTTGTAGCTCTGGTTCTACTTGATCCTCTGGCGGAGCTGTGGTCTATAGAGGCATACGTTACTTCCTCGTTGGACTGTCATGAGATAATACACAGAGTTAGATGTCATTCCTCAACATTCATAATTATACTTGTTTTAGACAGCACTGCTGCTACCAGCAAGTTTTATTAATGTGGGTAGTGGTTATGACTTCCTGCAGATGAAATAAACAGCCTAATAGTTTCATTTACAGCAGAGGGCTCACAAAAACATGCACCAGTATGTAAATCTAACAAGTCAACACCTCTGACAGGGCTATCATAAAAGCACAGGGAACACACTGAGGTCCCATGAAAAGCTGGGACTGACAACTATGAAAATGTATGCAAACAAATCATACAAAAATAGACCCAACGTTGATATGGGCAGGTCTACCTTGTTATCTGTGTTGATTTTTCCATCTGTTGCAGAATTCCCTGATAGATAAAATGCAAATATTTTAAAATAATTAAAAACCATACATTACAAATGCACTATAAGTACCATTACACGTGTAGTTTTACCTTTCCTTTTCTTCTTTATCCTGACAGTAGAATAATTTGAAATGAAGAGACCACAATAAGGACACAATCATCCAGAGCATTAAACAGAAAAATAAAACCCATTAGTGTGTGATAAATAAAATGCATTTTACATCATACAATAGCATGAAACATCATACCAAACATCAAATAATTTCTGCAACAGCTTTTTCAAGAGGTGTAGGTTTTATCCCACAACAGTGTTTCCTTGATGGCTTAACAGATGACAATCTGCACTTCAACAGGAAGTACTTTACACATGCAACCCACAGCTGTCCATAACCAACTGTTATAAAACACACTTGAATTTGTGGAACTTTGCATGCTTCTAGGTCAATATCTCAGTATCTGTTATAACAAATGCACACTATGATACACTGCACTGCACTGCCGATTCTTTATGTTTGACGCTGGCTGGAACTGAGTCTATTCTTATCCTGCAAGCACTATTTCCTTACTGAAGTAAATGCAGAAGCTGCTTGGCATGGGGCCAAATGCAACATTGTTTAAATGGTTTTGCCAATATTTTCTACTAAATTGTTCACACTTGTTGTAAAGTTGTCTGAACATAAAGTATGCAGCACTCTCAGGAAAACTTCAGAGCGTAATTATCCTCTGCTGAAAAATTTGTTTTGTGGCATGTTCTAGTGTCCTGTATGTGCATCGAAAGGATGATTACTTACCCCGAAGTGCAGTTTCCCATGATGAATTTTGTGTAATTGTTAGCAGGTGAAAAGTACCAGTGCTTGGTCGCAACCCTAAGCTCACTGATCTCACTGGTGCTGTATCTGAGTGCACACAGGCCTGAAAAAAGAGGTCGAGAGAGAGAGAGAGTGAGAGAGAGAGAGAGAGAGCACAACAGCCTTTTTGTGTGTCATCTTGATTTCCTGTGCTTGATTGTTTCTAACACCACACACAATGCATACACAAGTGCATTAACATTATTGTTGTAGAGGAAAACCTCAAATACAAGGGGTGGTTCACACACACACACACACACACACACACCACACCCACCCACACACACCACACACACACACACACACACATGCAGAGAACATAGTCCAGCAATTTATACAAAATATGATATATATGATGGTGATGCCAGAAGTTGTCAAGACTTTGTTTCTAAGAAACTGAAAGATGTCAATTTTTCTAGTCTTAGCAGAAGATAACACAAAGCATCTGCAAGTTAAACCAAACTATCTGCATGTTAGACATTGCAAGGGGTGAGTAGATCTGCAGCAAGCTGCCCCCATCAAAGTGTAATGTTTGCCTGTATGCTTTTGTTTGTCTCATTTGCATGATTGTGGAAATGTTCTCGATGTTGAATATAAGGAAGTCACTGACCTTTTCTCAAGTTCAGTGGAAAGTGCAGTTTACTTTACAAACTGTGTCTTTGTTAAGAGTAGGCAAATATACCTTTATGGACGTAACGATCATCCATAGATATTTCTGTAACATGCAAAATGCAATATAGGAAAGTCTCAAAAGGCAACTATGATTCTCTACTGAAAGTTTCGATCATTTCCGTTGTCTAATATTACATATTTGAGATAATAATTTACATTGCAGGCCTACTGTACATTCACTGAACCCAGACACAACCATTTATTGATACACAGTTTGTGGTAGAACACACTGGAGGGCGCTGTTGTAGCAGTCTAAGTGATTCCCATACCACTGAGCAAGGACATGCACTCAGTCTACTTTAGGAAAGTAAATGTCCTCTTACACCATCTACTGGTTGCATCAAAATAAAAAAAAATAAAAACACTTTTGCTATATTACTATCAAAGATGATGCAGTACATCCATATCCACCAATCATCCACACCTGTGATGAAAACAAGTGTATGTCTAGTTTTTTTCATTGAAGGCTTCAGTCTGACTATGTAGCCAGGGTGTCACAACGCCCGCCAGGCTCCTGAGCCACTTTAGGACAAAGTAGGGGTGTTACTGGTTATAGTACACTCTGTTCACTTTACAAAGGTGACCCCCAGCCCCTGACAATAAGTGACAAGCCTACTTTAATAACCAGGGCAAGGATTTTTATAGTGGGGTGGCACAGGGGGGACCAACAACCAGGGAGGACAGGGTGGGCATTTTATCAGAATACATCATAGAAAATCTGCCAAGAAATATAGGAAATATTAGATACGATTGAACATAATATAATTCTGCTAAATAAAACATCACATTCGTTATTAGTTTCACTGAGTTGCACAGAATGCAATACACTTTTTTTTTTTTGGCTCCATTGCCACTTCTTAAAAAACAATTGTGCTGGTATCAGAATTTTAGTCATCATGGAATCATCAATTGGTCATGGGACAAGGGCTGGGAAAATCAGCAGAACAGCCGAGTTACAGTGCTCTGATCCAAGAGAAATCACCAGTTATATTTCGGGGGCTTTAGCTCCACCCATGTTAAAGACCTTGATAACAATGTGTCTCAGGTTTGCATTAAGGATGACTTACATCTGTGTAAATAAGCAGAATTGCAGAATTGAAATATTGCAGAATTGAATTGCCAAGACAATACACGTCAAATATGTTATGTCATGACATATTGAAGTACACACGTGCAGAGTGGTCTCTGAATAAATGTGGGAGGACAGGAAGTGGTAATCTTTTGATAAGGGAAATGAGCCCATTCAGTAGCTACACTTTAAAATAAACTGTAAGGTCTCAGTTCATAAACACATCAGTAAGAATGGATAGACCAGCAAACACCCATCTGCTGATATTTAACTGTTTTACATTTGTCTGCATCTATGGGAGAGGTCAAGGTAAGCCTTAATACTCTTTTTTTCTTGTGATATGTCTTTCAAGAGAGCATGATGGGACATTTTGAATAGACTGTATTCATTAAGTTGACGAGGAAAAACGTTACACTTAAATACAGTTACACTAAACTAGATTATAGCCTGTAAATTACAGTGTTATTATATTATTATTTATGTATGGGGTATCAGTACATAGGCCTATTTGGTACCTATATGTAAGTGCAGGGAAAGATGATAGCAGGTTGTAGAATAAGCGGGTAAAGACTTTTCAGAGGGACTTAAATGACAAAGAGACAATGAGACAGGAAAAAATGGGTGTATTGATATGGCAATAATATTGTTAATGTTACATTCTTTTTTAAATGATAGCAATTGCATTTTTAATACATATATTTCAAACATGTAACTACATTTCTTCCATTGATGGAATATTCATACTGTAGATGTGTTTGTGAGACTTTAGTAGTTTTTTAAATACACTTTTCTGATGCATTAATTTCTGAAATGATGCTTCTATTTTAGACTTGTTTCCTTGTGTGAAGTTGAGCTGATGGTCCAGCGAGGCACGACATGGAAAACTGTTCCACAACAACGTCTGACAGTCAGATGTCCAGTCAAACACTGTGGAGAATCAATGAGTGTCGCCTGGTGTAAACGGTTTGACACCAACAAATGTGAACGGATGAATTACACAGAGAATGTGGAAATAACACAGGATGACAAACACGTTAAGGATAAACTCATCTCATATCTGACTTCAATACAGATTTCTATTGATGACAGCAGCCTGGGCCAATGCGTTTTAAAAGGAGAGTCTTAGCAGATCAGTCATGTCATCAACATCTCAGTGTCAAGTAGGCAGAATTTGCTTCCTCTGTGCCAAAATATAATGCAAGATGTGCAATTGTATTAATTGTATATTGGCCTGTTTTCTTAATCTACAGCTCTAAACCAGGCGGGGGGAAATTCTGACAATAATGCATGTAAGATAAATGTCAAATTATGTAAATAATATATACATATAAAGATTTTATTGATAAAGAGTAACTACTGATCTGGTTCATGTTCTTAGATGAGCTACCAAGACTGATAAAGATGTATCTTGGCTGCCCTACTTCATCATCTGTGCTAGCGTGGCTCTTCTGGTTGCCACACTGACAGTCTCAACACCCTTTTTTATCCACAGTCTGAATTACTACGACAACATTTCTAGATCTTACAACCTAACAATGGAGCATTTGTGTTATGTTTTTGTTACAGGAATACTGACCTAAACCAATCAAAAAGACAGGTAATGCTATCTTGTGTTGCTAGGCCTACTTAAAGAAATAGTTTGACTTTTGGGAAATAAACTTATTTGCTTTCTTGCTGAGAGGTAGATGACAAACTTGAAACCAGGGACTCTACTGTCTGTACACACAATATTAAGCTCATTTTATTTTTTTAATAAGCATTCTGCTTGTAGGCCTCTTTGTTACCTTTGGACACAGTCAGGCAAACCCCGTTTCCAGTTGTTATGCTAAGCTAAGCTAACATGCTGCAGGATTTTAGCATCATATTTAGTTTACAAACATCAGATTGTTATCGATCTTCATCTAACTCTTGGCAAATGTCGAACTATTCCTTTGACCTAGATGTTCAAGAGTCATATTGTTGTCAAGCAAGAATATTTGGTTGTCTTATTTAGACCTACCTAAAGCGAGTGCTCCTTCTGCTTCTGTCCTGTATGACTCCTATTGTCAAAGTAAAGCAAGAAGACCACCATCACCACCTCCCCTGATGACCAATGGGAACCAGCCTGCTGTGGCAAAAGTCAAGTGTCAGACCATGCAATTTCTGCTGTTGTCAACCACCGTCTAGGATACCTGCCAGAGAACAAAAATTTCTGCAAGTGAACAAAATAAAAACACAGTATGCTACCATCAGTGTTTCCTGAACATATTGGATTTGCCATAGATGCATGCAGATGAAAACATGGATGAAAAAATGTACACAAGTGAGGTGGTGTCATGGAACAGGCAAAGAAGTTAAGCAATCAACCACGCTGCAGAAGAAGTGAACGGATGAGGAATGTGGTCACGCAAATCCACAGTACGGCCGTATCAAACTAACCAGGCTAGACCAGAAGCAGCGTTCTCACTCTCAGGTTTGTTTCAGGCATTGTTGTTTTTCCCTCCTTTCATTTAATTTACACGACTTATTTTTGACTGATTTAACTTTGTTGGATAAAGCGTTGGTGTTTTGTGTAGAAAAGCCGGTGGGTAAGTAGATCGGTCATGTGCAGACTCGCTGAATAAGTATTGTGCATTCTTCGGTCTGATTTCATAGTTTGAACGATGAAGTTTGGAGGTGTCTATATTTTTCAAAAATAAATGTCAGCATAGCAATATAATCCTTGGCTGATCTGTGACTGTGATTGTGGAAACATTTTGTTCTTTGAAAGGTCATGAATGTGCTATGTGATATTCATTTTTGCATTCCTCTCAGGTGAAGAAAAAGAATAAAAGAAAAGAAAGAAAGAAAAGAAAGAATAATTTGGTCTGCTCATGTTGCAGTTCTTTGTTGAAGAAAACAACCTAAGAGACTAAAAGATAAGATTATCTCACACATTTTCTGTTTCAAACCCAGCCCAAAGTGTTTTTCACTGCCATCGACTGAAAGACAGTACCTGGCCCAGTGACCACGAGTGTGGTTTAGTTTTAATAAGCAGGAAGTCAAAGAGGTTATCCGAAAATTTCTTGACACGATTTTTGGTAGCAGATGTTCCGCCTCTGCACAACCACATAATGCACATACTGAGATACTGTTTGAGCAGTGGCCTTATCATTATGGTGGTCACTCATTCAGCAGGTTAAATATCATAAAGAGACGAAGAAAGAGGAGAGGATGGAGGATAGCAAAGAACTTAAAAAAAAAAAAATTACCATAAAAAGAAAAACATTAAAAACAATGATATGTCACAGATCATGGGTTTATGGTCTCTGTCAAGCCTGACATAATCAAAATGTGATTTTTAACTTTTCTTCTATGACCATTAGCTATTAGAGAGGAAATCTTGCTGACATTTGGGGCGATTACTGGAAAACAAAGCCAAACATTTACATTTTGAGTAACTGACTAGATCACTAACTGGCCAATGAATCAGAAACTCCATAATATTGTTTTCCAGTCTGGTGACTTTTAAGATTCTTACCCAGGGAAATTGTGACTGGGTTCCTTCCACGTCAAATAAATTCAACATCTGAGTGAAAAATCTCATTCGTGAATCTGAAAGATTTGAGATCAAAATCAGAAAAGCAGGGATTGCCCTCCTCATTTAGACCATAAATAACTCACCACTGCCACCATCATACTGATAACACACAGTGTGTCATATTGACACACTGTTAATTCAGTTTTCTTTAGATGATGTTCAGTGGAGCACTGTGTTCCCTGTGATGTAATCCATTTACAGATGCTCACAAAAGGTCCTTTCACTAAGGAATGGCATGTGGAAAATGTCATGAAATGCTCCTGAATAATGTGACTTGGCTTTTATATTTCTTACAGTATACTGTGAAAAGATGAAATGTAGTCTACATGCTGTACGTGAGTCCTGAACATTGTGTGAACTTCTGTTCTGTCTCATGAGTGGAATTTTTCATCTCGACATTGGTGTCTGGTAGTTACAGCCCACACACAAGTTCTGCTCTCATAGTATCTATCTCCCGCTCTCTCTCTCTCTTACACACACACACACACACACACACACGCAGCTGTTAACACACTCGGTAACTGTGTTTTTTCTGTGGTGGACAAAGCCCTGGTTCAGGCGGCAGAGCGATGGAGAGCGTGGAGGCTTGTGCGAAGGCGGCCTTTGAGACAGGCCTGATTAGATCGAGTCTGAGGTCATTTAGAGAGTGTGGACTCTACAGCACTTCGACCATTGTCCATTTGGTGACTGGGAATTTATATTTAACAACTTTAGTTTTTAAATAACCAAGTAAAGCGACTAAGTCTATTATTATTAGTTTTTACGTTCTGTGTGTGTATAAAAAAAAACACACACATATGCAACAGAACTAATAAATGTATAACTGTATGTTATTCCAGAGGTTATGAATACATCAGAACAGAACTGGCAAGTGCTGCAGGCGCTGTGAGTGAATGTGTGTGCACAATATATGTGTGTGGTGTGTGTGTGTGTGTGTGTGTGTGTGTGTGTGTGTGTGTGTGTGTGTGCGTGTGTGTTTGTGTGTTTTGATGTATGAGGTCCACCATGATCCGTCTGGCTTGGGATGAAAAAGCCCCCCCCAAAAATGAGCATCTGGCAGCAAGGTCTGGCACATCAGAAAGGAATGTCATGTTTTTCTGGTACAAAGCTGAGCTGAAAATGTTGAAAGAGTGGCAATGCAAGATTATGCATAATAAAGATTCAGAAATGTATCATTTTAAAATATTTTTTATTATTCTATTTGTTGTATTCATTTCACCATCTTCACATTGTTGGTCATAATGCATCGTTTCATATTTTCTTCTTTTATTGGACTGCAGTGACTCTGTACAGGAATGGATATGCTGCATTTAAATTTATTTTTAGCAAATGTTCTGAAACCACAATTTAGAATTATTCTAAAGCAAGCTTTGAGCTCATATTTAACGCCATATGGATACTGTGAAATTATACAGACAGAGGAATACTGCCTTAACTCTTATTAATAGGGAGGAATGTGATGAATGGAAGCCGTATCATATCATATGCTTTGATACACAAGGCTATTTCAGCATAAAGCTGCCTTTACACATGCAAACATGATATCCAAAAAGCCTCCTAACATTATATTTTAGGCATTTATGTGCCAATTTGATCCAGAGCAATGTACAAATGACCAGATGCGGTTTTAGGTTTTTTTGAAGGACACAGCGTGGCTCTTCTGGTCTTTTAACCACTATCAAACCCCTTAGCCAACTCACTGCCATCTTCACACAGATGAACTCTCCGGACCCTACAATGTAGACGGGCAGCAGTACATGCATTTTTTTCAGGGGTACCAAGAAGGTTTCAGTGTTGCTTCCTCAGGGAATTGATTCAAGCAGCTGACCAAAGAATTTAACCTCTAACAAATGTGCATGCGCAGGCAGGCGCGCACGCACACGCACACGCACACGCACACGCACACGCACACACACACACGCACACACACACACACACACACACACACACACACACACACACACACACTTTGAAACAAAAAAACGTTATGTAGCCCTAGTTGAACAAATGAAGACTCTCCCAGCTTTAACAATAAAAGGAAGCAATGGAAGGATTTCGCTGAGGTACAAGAAGGAACAACTTACTGTAATGATGAGTTCATAGTTTCAATTAGCTATGTTATTTAAAGGATAAGGCTGACCATATTCTGTATTTTCCTATTTTTTTGTTTTAAATTGCAATGTAAATGCCAAATATATCTATTAGTTAGTCCTTCTAGTTGGTTTTGGTTGGGAAACAATAGAATGTGAATCCTTAAAAAGTGCCCATGTACAGGTGACCGGTGCATCATGTGACTCGTAAATGTGCTTTAATAGATTTTAGACAACACTGCAGAGGTATGCTATATTAGACTTTGTCTACACATTTGTTAGTTGAATCAATTCATTGTTGGTTTTACTCTTTTCATAGGATTTGTTGAATAAGAACCATATGGTATCACCAGACTTATCCTTTAAGGACCAGGTAAAAGACAAACAGGAAAGTATTTTGAGGACATGCAATATGTTGTAACAGCAAAACCACTGGACTTTAATTTCTCATACAGTGACTCTGGAATGTGGTGCAGAAAATCGCCTCAATCAATTCAGAACTAGAAAGAAAAACATGGACCGCTCAACATTTCCTTACTGACTCCATGTGAAGACAGCCTGGAGATTATGTAAAAGTCAGATGCAGAGGAAGAAGAGCAGAGCTGAATGTCGTGGTACTGTTGGCGTCCACCAATAGGATTGTATTTGACATTCTACTGTATAGAGGTGTATCAGAACATCTTCCCTTCTTACCAAGATGAGGATGATGATGATGATGACAACACAGGGCAACAATTCTGCAAGGTCGGCTCTGAGAAGCACTGCCTTTTCTTTTTAGCCTCTGGTCTCATCTGACAGATTAATCAGCTGAAAAGAAATGCACGGAGAGAGCAGGAAAAGTATGGCACAAAATGGAAGAATGCATTATACATGTTTAGGTTTTCTCACGTTTACATTTTCCATTAATGGAAATTCAAATTTGACTTGGTGCAGCTATGAAAAGCACGGCAAGCCTAGTAATGACAACATTCCCTCCAAACCTAAAACTGTTTGACTGCCCTGTATTCAGAGACATCACAGCTACACTGAGCTAGATTCATACTGGTTTGACTAAATATTATGTCTCATCTGTCGGATTATAAAAAAACACTGTATACTGTGATAGTTACATTGTCTGAGCTTGCACAATCAATTATCTGGAGTAAAGAGGTCTGGATCATGCAGTTATATAGTTATAGTTAGAGTTTTTCTGTGAGTGAATGGAAAGAGTCCAGGGTCCACAGACATGAGTTGTGTTCACTTATTTTTTGGTTTGTAAAATCTGCTGTAAGTACAAAAAAATCCAGGAAAGCCACAAAAAGAGTGAAATGTTACTGGACAGTGATAACTTAATGTATTTTTAATTATTTTAGACTAACAACTAACCTTTGCATTTCAACAACACGTAAAAAATAGAGTAGGGTATCCAACCCGATGCTAACACTAAGTGACAGTCAGCTACTGTGCTGTTAAACATTAGGTGTGCACCAGACCTCATCACTCCAGATCCTGTCTCAGTTGTCCTGTCTATTAAGGCACCAGGCTGATATGCAGGTATTTCCTCATTTTGTAAGTTATTTTGGAGTATGAAGTTTAGTTAGTAGTACTATACAGATCCATGGTTGATTTCCTTTCTGCACAGACAGAAAACATTTAGTGGACATGCGGATAAAGTGCAGATGGAGTGCAGGTAGCAAAAAGGTGAAAAGGCTGTCACGCTCTCACATATCTCCGGTTGGCTTGAACAACCACAGAGAAAGACATCTTAAATGCTGCATTATTTTCACCAGGTAGTTGCTAATTTTTCATTCTGTTATTTTTAGCGCTGGCAGATACAGTTGATTTATTGGTAATGTTGTTAACAGCTGCCTGTTCTATCTAAAGGAGACTATAGGGCTCCATAGAGAGCTGAGTGGAACTGCAGATCCACTGCTAATATACAGTATATAAATATTGATTAGTGCAGCATTAAAGTTTAGTTTATGCTAATATTACTGTTTTTTTCCAGACATCTCGTTTAAAAAATCCAAAGTAAACCAGGGCTCTGTTCCAGAAGTAAGAAAACCTCATTCAAAATCCCATTGACATTTATCACTATGCTAAAAACTAAAAATGCAGCCTTAGAATAGAGTCTCTCTCAACAGTGTGCTACTTCACTCACTTCATGCCTTAACTGCCTTAACTGCCTGGAACACCTCGCCTGCATTTGCGTCTCTAATTCCTCAATTAGTGACAAAACCAATTAAGAATGCCCGCCCAGGGGCACGCTCTTAAAGCGGAGGCCAGCCAGGAGAAGATTTAAATTTCTTATAGCAACTGCTGTCGTGTACGGTAATTTGTCTCAGAATATGCAACGTAAACCCCATGAACATGCTTCATTGTTTCAGAAAGACAGGTGAAAGAAACGCGGAATGCACTGAGTTACGGAAGATAGTGGAACAGAGGCTAGTTCATTAGCACATTCTGTAGAGCCACTGTTCTTTTCATTGTTTCTGTAGACATCCGGGCACTTTGCCAAAGCCCACCATAGGTAGAGAACCCTAAGGCCACATTACCCCTGTTCTTAAAGTCTCTTCCCTGGCTCCCTGTTTCATCTGGGATTCAGTTTAAAATTCTCACTCCTACATAGAGCACTGCACAGTCACGCTGAACTACTTCACCCAGGTTCCTCAGCTCGCTCCCTTAGTTCTAATAAGTTACATTGTCTTTGTTTGTGTTTATGTCACTGTAAAGCACTTTGTGATTTTATCTGAGAAAAGAACTAAATAAATACATTTAACTTACTCACTCAATAAAAAAACATTATATTGCCCTTAATGACTTCTTAAGAGAATGGCGATAGGCTGGATGTAAATCTGTAGAACTTTTCCCAAATTAGCCACATCCGAGAGATCAACTAAAGCTTCAGGAAAGGTGCAAAACTAAAAGCGAACAAGTGCCACAAAACCATTGATTGTTTTTCCAATCCCAACGTAATCAAAACCATACTCTAAATAAGTCACTTAACAAAACCTTTAAGTGAAAAAAAACATTTTCCAAGTTATAATCCTGTGCTCCTATGTTAATTGCTCTCTTATCTCTTGTTGTATGCCAGATATATGTGCTGTACATTTTCTCCCCACTTTCTTCTGCACACTTTATCTAAGTGACTCAAAGAGTGTACCCATAAGGTGTTTAGGAGTATGACTTGGAAAGATGATTTGCTTTCCGTTCATTCCTAACACCTTGACATTGACAAACATGATCTCACCTTCTTTGCGCAAGAAACACTTCCAAAGGCAGAAGCAGAGGGACATGACCAACAGGGCAGCCACGGTGGTGACTGAGATCAGGATGGTGAGAGCCGTCCCAACTAGGAGGGAGAAAGGCAGAAAAATTATGAGCAGTTTTATAATCTGCCAAACCAAATATACTGCACAGTGTGTAAAAACCTAGCCTTGCAGAAACCAGATTAAATGTCATGATCGGTGCTGGCATCTGTGTCTGTGTACTACTGTATAAGGCCTGTGCTAGTCTGGACACTGATTTCCGTTTTTGTGAACCATCATTGATTAGATTTGAGATTTATATATATTATATATATATATAAATTTCACTGTCTGATTACTACAATGTGTGTACTCCTGACCCATGAAGCCAAGATAAACTAAAGGTTATCAGCAAACTAAAGGCATGGCAATCACACATACTGTATACTTATAAGCACATTTACCTACAACCCAACACTCGCTGCATTAAAACTAATGCATCAGAGAAAAGCTGCGGTGCCGCTTGGTGGAACATGTGTACCTTTAAAAGTTGTTTTAGTCGTGCAACAGAAAACAGAAAAGATTAAACAGATAGTTTAGCTAGCTGTCTGGATTTACCTTGCAGAGATCTGAGAAAAAGTTAACCACAGTTCTCATACATCGACTAGATTTTAAAATGCCAACACAAAGGAAGCCCAAAGCAACGCATACCCGGCCTAAATGAGTGAAATCCGGTAGATTTTCCAGCGGTAACGGAGCAGTGGAATGTCAAGGGCATAGACTACGGTCCGCATGTTCTTATTCGCCCAGCATGTCTCCTTGGATTAGGGAGGCACCAAAATCATGGTTGCAGCTGTCGACTTAGCCCTGCTAAACGTGCTGTGACGCCCTGTTATATCCTGCTGTGCCCTGTAACGCCCTGCAGTGCCCTGCTATGCCATGAACTCCTATAAACTACTATTACTAGTCACTGTTCCTTTGTCTTTTATTGTGACTGTTATGGCCACTGTTCATCACACCCGCTAACCGGCACCGCCAAACACAACAACACGCCTATCATAGGGTGACCAGACGTCCCCGGTTTCCGGGGACAGTCCCCGATTTTGGCTACCTGTCCCCGGCTGGATCTGTCCCCGGAAATGTCCCCGGTTTTCACTGTGACTGAAAGACCCGAAATTGGTATGAAAGAAAGAAAAAACTGACAAAACGTCGCCGATAATCGCACACCCAACACACGCAGGCTCCAGACCGCCAGAGCCAGCGGTGCTCAGAGAGGTTTTAGAAGCCATGTTTTACGATGCTAAAATCACTGATTATTTACATGGAGTCTGGTGCGTTTAGCGAACGCAATTTCGCGGACTTTTATGTTTTAAAAAGGATCTTAATCTTTAACAGAAAGGTCGACCTCCTTAGAAATCTTTTCCATAATGTTGTCAGACACTTAGAATATTAATCTGAGTCTGTTAGCAGCTAAACAAGCACTTTTATGAACGTAAATACAAGCTGGACATTTATCCTATTAACTTACATTGCAACGATCTCGTTTAATACTGCATCAATGTCAAAGGAAAATATGTCCTGAGTAGTTTTTATTGTATCTGATTCTCAATGAGCTGTTGCAGAAACAAGCCTTGAGCAGTAAAGCAAAAGCTGTCAGTAGTTGAGTAAACATTACAACATTATGAAATATTGAGACTTTCTATCTTGAAATATTAAGACTTTCTATCTTGAAATATTAAGACTTTCTATCTTGAAATATTAGGACTATAAGGACTTTCTATCTTGAATTATTAGGAATATTAGGACTTTCTATTTTGAAATATTAAGACTCTCTATCTTCAAATATTAGGACTTTCTATCTTGAAATATTAGGACTATTAGGACTTTCTATTTTGAAATATTAAGACTCTCTATCTTGAAGTATTAGGACTTTTTATCTTGAAGTAAAATGATGGATTTTTTATCTTGAAATATCAGGACTTTCTATCTTGAGGTGTAGTGAAGTGGAGTAGGAAGTAGCAGCAGGGGTGGGTCTAGGATCAGACCTGGGGGGGGGGGCTCAGCCCCTAATAAGAACAGCTCTAGGTCTAGTGTCCCCGTTTTAAGTTTTACAAAAATAAAAACATTACTTGTTTTGGAGGTAAATATGCTTCTGAGCTGAAAATGTCCCCGGATTTTGTCTGAGAAATCTGGTCACCTTAGCCTATCAAGAACCTGGGTCTGTCCAAGGTTGCTCCCTAAAAGGAAGTTTTTCCTCTCCACTGCACTAAATGCTCGCTCTCGGGGAAATTACTAGAATTGTTGGGGCCTTGTAAATTATAGAATGTGTTCTAGACCTACTCTATCTGTAAAGTGTCTTGAGATAACTCTTGTCATGAATTGATACTATATATAAAATTGAATTGAATTAAGAGTCAATTTAATCTCAGATAGATTATCTCTATGGAAGGGGCCAAAGTAGAAAAAAACCATTGCAAAACCAAAGATTCACTGTGCTGTCACTTGTGATGTTTATTGACAATGCCTAATGAGGATCTCGGATTGAAACATTGCTCCTGTGAAATTAAATGTACTGAGAGATAGCAGATCTTTTCTCTGATTGTGTTTTCTTTATCCAGCACCTTTAAAAAGAAATGCTTTGTATGTGCATGCTTGGCACTCTGTTAATGCCCTTTATAGTCTCCAACAATTTCTACTAAATTTAGTATTCTCTGCTAGTAGGCTTCTTTTTTCAAAAATATCTCAAGTGATGATGACATCAAGTACATTTGGAGTATGCCCGGGAAAAATAACGCCACAAGGCTATCAAAAGTTTTGAGGTAATGCATGTCATTTAAGCAAAGGTTCACTGACACCAACTCACTTTTAGTGTTCATGGATACAGCAATCGGTGACTCAAGCCCTTTGTGGTGGACCAAGCATTTGATGGACACGTCTTTCAGCAGCCCGGATTGGACAGTCAGCGTACTGATGACCAGAGTGGTCCCATCGCTCTGTGGAAGCTGTGTCGTCACAGGTGGGCCCATGGTTCTGTTATCCCTCTCAACGTTCCAAACTATCTCTGTCGGGGGGCGCGACACTGAGGTGCAATTGGCTTCATTACACCTGGAGAGGTGGTCTTGTAGCTCACCTGAGGTTTTGGCAAGACTGTGAGAAACAAACAGAAAACACAAGAAGTATCACAATACACTGGCACACATTTACAAACAAACAAGCTCATGCTGTGGTAGATGTACATGACACATATGGAATACACTATGCCAAGGTATAATCTATTCTTTCTTAGCTCTCTTTTGCTGTGTGTAAAATACACAAGCCAGAAAACTCTGGAAATATTATTACATAAAGATTCAACACTAAGGAGAACTGGGATATGAAACTTATTACTTTAGTCCAGAAATTGGCCAAAATTCATATTATTGTTTGTATTTGTACATCTTACCACGCGTCTTTGGGTAAATTGCTGAGATGATAACTGGGAAAAACCTTGAAGCCTTGGATCAGGTGAGGAATGAGAATTCCTGCATGCTTAAGATACAGAAGTAAATCTGTGGCTGTTTTCAATTCTCTGTTCTCGGGGCTGAGCGAGGAATGTGATGCACTGGAACTGAAAACATTTTTGTTGGCAAGAAGACGTTCAGCCACAGCTATTTAGCCCTCATAGTTTCAGTGTCTTCTCAGAGTTCTAGGTGGTAAAAATTACCACCGGTCTGGATTGCATCAGATTTCAGGGCTGGTCGAACCAATCTTTATAACAACCCGAACCATAATAACCTGTGGACAGTACAAAGCTGAAGTGAAATTTGGCCCTTATCTAAGATTAAATTCCACAGTTTTTCCTCACTATAATTCTCATTACAAAGCTCTATAAAGCCGAGGGTAGCTGCAGATTCGGGTACAAATTGTCGACCCCCTTTCACATCGTCATATTGTCATTTGATACGTTGGTATTATAAAAATATAAATTTCAGCCATTTTATGTAAATAATCTGTATATCTCTCCCACCACTGGCATCTAATGTGGTCATTTCATTGCATGTAAAACTGAACCCCCTGGTAGCCTTATTTGTGGCGTGATGATTTTAACATTTGAAGTGTAAATGCATTATTGTGCAAAGTCAAGGTTACTCATTAAGACTACTTATCTCTAATTGCTCCTGCAATTTGTTCTTTTAAGATGTTAAACCAAGTATGACTTTTTCTAAATGGTTTAATTCAGTTACATTTGAAAGACAGATTTGATTTCTATGACTTACTCCATGTTGTGAGATCATGTGCATTCATGTGTTTCAGCTATCACTGTATGTGGACAGTATGTGTGAGAGTAGGAGTAAAGGAGGGGGCATCACATCATCTGGGGTGGGATGAGGGAGGAAGCAGTACAAAGTAAGAAAAAAAAACGCATTAATGCTAAGCGTGCTTTACTTCTAGAAACACCTACTGTACTGTACAGTTCAATTTCAAACAAAAGCACATCTGTTTTGAGATAGCTGTGAGAGAAACGGAGCGGGAGAAAATTAGTAGAGAGAGAGAGAGAGAGACAAAGCACAGAGGGATTGACTGTCTGGCTGCAAACACTGACACAGTCATGCATCAGGACCTCACTCCCTGCCTCCATCATTCTTTGAAATGGTCCATTCTTCACATGGAAACACTGTTGTGTATTTGCGTGTTAAGAAATCAGCCGACAGCTTAGCCTCGCTATATCATTTGATCAGCTACAATCGGGAAGAAAAGATCAACATTCCTGTCTAAATCCCTTGGGTACCTGGCTTTCCTGCAGACACAAATTCCAAGTTAAGACTCCTTCATTTTCCCCACTAGATTCTGTCTTCCCAGCTCGTAATTTACTGTAGGACATATTCATACGCAACCACAGCCCTGCAAAAATGTGCATCTGAACAACTCTTACTTATACTGTATTTCTTAAAAAAGAAACATTCGGCCAGTGAGTTGAACACAAACCTGATATTATAGTGAAACTGAGCAGCAAAAGATGGATGACGGTATGACAACAATAGCATTGGCAGCAAAAAAAAAAAATCCTCTGCCTTGAATGTCAGATATTGTTTTGTCGTGTTTGCATCATGGCCCTAGGGATGGAAAGGTGGGTCCGTCTGTTGGCCCAACATTTTTGTCTGGAGAAAAATACGTCTTTTGATAGATTACCATGAAATATGGTGCTTAATGTGGTACAGACATTCAGTAAGACTTCTGTTAACTTTGCTGATGCTTGGACATTTCATTTAGCGTTACAAACAGGTCCAAATTTCAAAGGATATCTCAAATAATTGGATAATTAAAAAGTAAAGAGAAACGTCACAGTTTATAACATCACAAGCACAGACTGATAAATAATCTGTGCACTTTATCATACATAATCTGCTCTTCCCAGGTGGAGCTCAAATTTTCCTCAACCATTTTTTTTCTGCCATATAAAATATAAAATAGAATATAAAATTTATCAGCATTAATGACTGGCTGCGAAACAGAAGTTTACCATAGATGGTGAGGCAAACCGTGGAGGTCTTGGGCCCACCGGAATGTGTGTTGTACAGACATGTGTAGCAGCCCTCGTCCTGGACGGTAACAGGCTGGATGGTGAGCTCACTTTGGGACAGGGAGGCACTCAGCCAGACTCTCCCCTGGAACGGAGGCTCTATCATGGGGTCGCTCCGCTTTGCAAAGGAGGCCACCTCTTTGGATTCTCCTTGTGCAGAATTGTGTCTCCATACGATCTGCTGCACCTTTTCAGGTAAACCGTAGGTGCACATCAAGGAGGCCTTCTTGCCACTCACTGCTGTCTTGTTGCTTTCAACGGTGACTTGTGCTGGGAGTAAAAAGAATGATGGGTGAGGAGAAAAGATAAGAAAAAGAACAGGGACACAAAGGGTGAAAAACAAGACAATGCCTATGTGGGTGCCTCACAAAAATGAGGCACCCAAAAGAAACTAGTCCCTGGAATCTGAAACAGCTGTTTCTGCTTAGAAACATTAACCCTGCTCCTCCCATTGCTCCATATCTCTTTATTACCAAGACTGGCTGAGCTTCAACAAGCTGATCAACTTGTGTTCAAAGATTAGCAACATCTGTATTCACATATTTTCCTAGTAAATCCCCACAGAAGATTGATTTTGAGGGGGGAGGAGTACCTATCCCTGGAGTCTGCTGGAGAATTGGTGTTGTGTAATTTTAAAGGGAGAGTGCAAAGGGCAGGCTTCCAAAATAATTATAAGACATTCGCATATATTGTTTAAAACATAATCACGAGCAGCAGAGAGGGAAAAACTGTTTGCTTCAGCTTCCAACTTGTACTTTTCATCGACACTGATCATTGCTCAACCTGGCCTCACATGGGGGCTTTTCCCACCTTGTTTATGACCTGTGTCACAATAGAAGAGTCACATCCTGGCTTTCATCATGGACTAAAAAACATATGTTTCATCTGAATCTCTCCTGTCAGGGTTGAATATAAGTCAGAGACCCACACCTTGTTGTTTTTGCTTCATCACTGCATTTCTAGCTCCCTGACAGGCAGGCATGTTGTTGCAGTACATGGCTTTGAATCTTGGCATTATAGATCCAGAAACCAAAGCTGTTTTTTAAAATGCTCTTGATAAAGGCACCTAACTAACCAACTAATATCCCAAAAATATGTGTTCTTACTTGTGCTTAATACATCAAAATCAAATTATTAGACTGTAAAGTAGATATTAATGTACTATTATTAGACTGTAACGTAGATATGAATGTACTATATCTTTTTAAAATAATTTTGGGGCATTTTGTTTCTTTGTCAAAGTCAACAGTAGGAGGATGACAGAAAATAAGGGGTCACTACTGAACTATACCCATCAAAGTGATTCTATGTCCTCAGGGTTGGATCTTGTATACACTGTAACAAATTGCTGTTCTTACATCTGTGTTCACAAAATCAAAGCTGCACTCAATAATGGCCTTACTCACAGGTAACAGTGAGGCACGTCTGTCCCTGCTTTGAACCAGAAGGAAGCATGTCAAAGATGCAGGTGTAGCAGCCTTCATCACGGAAGCCCACCCTGCGGATGGTGATAGATGAGGTGTCTTTCGGGGAAGGGGCGAGCTCCACATACTGCTGTCCACTCACACTGTCTCTGTTGCCAGGTTGGTAGCTCAGCAGGGTCTGGTTCTGGGCATCCAACCAACGCACCTGCCTCAGAGACTCCCCTCGTTCCCGCGAAACACTGCAAATCAGAGTGAAGGGCTTCTCCACTGGAGCTTCCAGACGCTCGGGTGCTGTTACCCTGCCTGAAACATCTACCAATATGAAAAAAAAACATTGTATGTGACATGAGTTCTTTATTTGAGTTTTCCCATGTCTTCTTTGTGCATGGCAGACTCACCCTGTAGTCTTCCCACCATCATCAGGAGTAAACACACATGCAGACCTTTCCTACAGGAGGCCTGGATCATCATCTTCTTCTTCATTGCTCATTTAACAGGGAGAAGGAAGAGTGGCACTGAGATGTGAAAGTTATCAAAGTCAGCACAACATGAAATGACACCCTCTTATGATCGCCACTGTCGAACAAATGCTTGCTCTTGTGAGTATTACTGAACTTGTTTGGTCTTTGTAAATTATAGTGTGGTTTAGACCTACTCTATCTGTAAAGTGTCTCAAGTTAACTCTTTTTATGATTTGATACTATAAATAAAATTGAACTGAATATAATTTATACTTGTGGCCCAGCAGGTACACAGGAGGAATTTTGCAGAGCAAACTTAATTTTTCCCTAGTCCTACAGAGCTAACTCAACTCATGTGTTCTCTAGATGCTGTCCAACACATTTTTATTGGCATAAAAAAGGTCAAGAAAACTATTCAGTCCTATGCAATGCTAAACTTTGCCTCAATTGTTATAGCATCCCAAATATAAAGATTTTTGAATGAGAAATAGATGAGAAATAAGTTAGGTATCCGTAGGGTTCAAAGTTATCACAGCTCTTTAAACATTTGAACAGAGCACGTAAACACCTGTTAGATAAGTTTCACACTTTTTTATTTAATAAAATAATCTGTAGTTACTCAAGATAATTGAGAATTACTCATTTATCTGACAACAATGGCAATTGTGGCAATTTCTATTCCCTGTGTCATACAAATTATACACTCATGAGATTGAGACACTCACCTCTACTTGTCCTGATGCAAACGGTAAAATCCAACTGTTGAATATGTTCTACCTCTGCAACATCTTGCCCGTCCTTAAGACCTAGCAGCCGTTTGAAACATCACTCCAGACCGAGAAACCACTTTTTACTCCTTTTCTTTTCTGCGCACCAGCAGCACAATAAAGACCATTTGGAGGCAGCACCAAACTTCAGTCGACTGGATGCTGTGGAGTTGTGAGTGCAGGCAAAGCCGCAGCGCAGTTTTGGCTCACAGCGCCCTCTAGTGTCGCTTTGTGTGTTGCTGTGGGACAGGTGCAGACCATACGGTCCATGGAGCAGACGCCAGAATCATTGACAGCTAACCCTCATGATGTCGTCCTCGGGTCAAATTGACCCGTTTTCCCAAATCAATGTTCTTTTTAACTACCCAAAATAACATGATTGATTCCACACAACGCTCTTTGGCAAGTACAAATCTCTACTTTCATTCATTTTGGGGTGTCTTTTATAGCATTTGAAAAAAAAAAATAAAAATAAAGTGGTTTCGAAATAGTAGCCTAGTGAGTAAAAGCTGACATATTCCAGTCTGTGATTATCCATCAACATCCATTCCCTTAATTTTTGTCTAAGTAATTCCTAATTTCTGCTTTTCTAACTCAAACATTACGTATAATTTCCTACAAATGAGGTTTATTGAGCATAAATCCCAAAAATAACTGTAAAACTTAAGTTAATAAGTTAGTGTTACGTAGTGTTGAAAACGTCAAAAAAGGGACAAACATTGAAAAAAAAGCATCAAAAGTGTTGAAAAAAGGGACAAAAACGTAAGAAAAAGTTAAAAACATCGATAAAAAGCATCCACAAAAATGTTGATTTTCAATTTTGACGGGAAGACAACACAAGGGTTAAGAAGATCAGAATGGATGTTTACTTCCCCATTCTGGGGTCTATGCGCTATGTGTTAATTATGTGTTCCTTGTGGCTAAATGTCTTCAGGTCATAGTGACTCATGTTGCAGTAGGCGTGTTGAAAATAAAAATGCAACCGGAGAACGTAGTCATTAAGCCTGCTAGGCTACAGCCCAGCTAACAATTTTTGGTTCCCAGAACGTTCTGGGAACGTTCGTTTTTGGTTGTGGGAACGTTCCCTGAAGGTTTGTTTTGGTTGTAGTTTGGTTGTCTGCTGGTTAATTGGAAGGTTTTCTTAACGTTCCGGGAACGTTCGTTTTGGTTATCGCGAACGTTCTCGGAACGTTCTCCTAACGTTCTCTAAAAGTTACAACCTTTAGAGAACGTTAGGCGAACGTTCCGAAAACGTTGCAACCTTTAGCGAACGTTAGGGGAAACGTTCCCTTAACGTTGCAACCTTTAGCGAACGTTAGGGGAACGTTCCCTTAGCGTTGCAACCCTCAGCGAACGTTACGGAACGGTCTCTTAACGTTAGGGGAACGTTCGCTGTAACCAAAAACGAACGTTCCAGAACGTTAAGAAAACCTTCCAATAAACCAGCAGACAACCAAACTACAACCAAAACAAACCTTCAGGGAACGTTCCCAGAACGTTAAGAAAAGCTTATTCCCCTAACCTTTAAACAACACCCATACTCTATGTGTGTATGTATGTACTGTAAATACACACGTACATACATACAAAAGTTATATTAGTAGGAAGGAATGAACAGGCAAACTTGATGGCATTTCAAAACTTTAATATTCAAACAACTGAAAAAGAAACAACAAAGATAAGGATGTAGTGTAAATGTAGTGCAAGATGCATAAAGATGGGTTTGTAAAGTGTGTGCAAAATAAGTCACTAAAACAATATATTAATAAAAAAGTTAAAAAGGGGCTCCATGGCTCAGTCCTTCTCAGCTGGCCTATAAAGAAATAAACAAAAGTTAGACATGTAATACTAAGAATGAACACAACACATTTTTTTTGATGAACTTTCTTATGAACATAATGCAGAAGAACTTAAATTTACCGTCTGTGTGGGGCAAACTTCAGAACTTGCCCAATCAAATCCTCCGCTTCTGCAGCAGTCAGCGCAGGGAAGTTTTTCTGGCAGGCCGCTAGAGTAGAAGTCAAAATGAAGCAAAGTTATAGGTCAAATTAAAACCTCTTGTCAGCCAAGCTAAGCATAATACTAATGTGAAGAATAAAATAAAACCTGCCTGTTATAACCCTGCATACAGCCAGGTCCTGGAAGGCTTTCTTTGTCTTTCTTCCCCGCAGGCTGTACTGTATCAGCAGCATGCGGCGGACGGCATCACCTCCAGTACAACCACCGAAGGTTGACCGGAAAAATTGCTGTACAACATTAGTAACAGATTATGCATACAGTGTAGAGCTTGTACAATCTCATTTTGTAAGAGAAGTCAGTCAGTTAAGATATTAGATTTTATGCAATTATATAGTGTTTGTCTTAGGGCAGAACTATGGCCACTTAATTTCCATATTGGTTCCTCCTCTCCATACACACATACATACATCCATACATACATACAAACACGTGAGCAACCTGAGTCTTACCTCTCATTTTGATCTCCATGTCTGAGCCACCTCCCTCTGTGTGAGTTCTTCTGTTTAAAACAACAAAAAATGTTGTGTTACTCTAGTGATCCTTGCCATTAAATTGTACTTCTTTGCAAATACAAAAATCAAAGCAACTGTACCTTCAACTGGGTCCCAAGATGAAAGTGGCAGTCCGTGGTAGGGTCACTAAAGACTCATCTGCTCTGGGCAACCAGCTGGTTTCCTGCATGGCGTTGATACATATAAAAATAAATTATATGATTTTTTTAAGATGAAGTTGATAGGTTGCTGCACATGCCATTACAAAAATATGAACCTATTCTTTATATCAGACAAAATATATATTAAAACAACTTACATGCAGGTGGTGGAGGAAGTGTTATCTGCTGAGCTGAAAAAAGACAGGAAGAGACAAACATTAGAACAATCCCATGATATGCACCATGTTGACTGTCATTGGTTCCATGTTAAGAAATATGACTGTTTATATAAATGCATACATAAATTTTAACTTCCAGAAGGGCTTCCAGACGCACGCTCCGTCCTGGACAGTTTATTGGTCGTGCAACAGATTCATCTGTAATACAGAGACATATAGCGTTGTACCATTGCAAAATCTGTGATTGAAATATGTGAAAAAAATGTAGTCTATAATAAAAGGTCTTACCATCACTTGAAGAATCTGTCATGAACCTCCTTGGGCGTCGGCGCTGCCTTTTTTGGACACTTGCTTCATCTTCTGTGGATGCTGGTGTCCCTCAGCCGCCGACACCGGTCCACAGCTTTGGCGTAGGAATCTATGTTAAGAGAACATTTGTGATCCAGTAGTGCAAAAAAAAGAAGAAAGAAAAGCAGTTCCATACAGAGAAAATTATTTATTTACATATAGTATAGCAGCAATAGGTACCTGTACACAGCCATATTTTTTAACTGGATATTTGGCCCAGCTGCTGTTGGGCAAATGGCACGCTGTGATTGGAGCAGAGCGAGGGTGACATGGAGCTCCTGTAGAGCATGAGCAGATAATCCATCTTCTCTCAAATGTCTCCATCCGGATCATCTGAAATAACAGATCATACAATTTGTACTGATTGCAAAAATATTTAAAATGTATACAGTCAGTGTAAACATGAACGTGACAAGATTTCTGCATTGTACCCCAGATACTTTGTAATGGGGAGACACAGCATCCACAGAAATGCATAGTGTAAAGCCAGTACTGCAGCTGTGTAGCAACACATTACGTCCCTTGCTGTAGCCTTCACTCAGCTTGACGATAACTGGCTAAAGTGCGTTGCAAGATGGCTGCCTATCTACCTGGACTAAGGATTTTGATTATTTTGGCTTTATTTATGTACTGTACTACACTAATTAAAAAAAGACCGAAAAACGGATATCTATTTGTAACATAAACAAAAGCATTTTAACATGATTACACAAAACTTACAATGCAACAAAGCAGAAAACGTCGTGCACAGCAGCAAACAAAGGGAAAGATTTAAGCAATCCATTTAAAGCCCAACTCTGGCCTCGCCCTTTGAATGGGAGTGCTATACGGGCCCTTCTATGATAGCATCAAAATCAACATTTTTAAAACACTAAGAAGGCTCGACACAACATGAAACTTTACTCCAAGTCTCACCTGGGGGCTCAAACACATAAACTCAGCATTGAGAACATGGTTTGTGCACAAATAGTTTACTAAACAGAAAAGACTTGGAGCAGCTCACTGCATGACTAGCATAGCACAATGGCGGACGACGTTGAAAAACTAACTAAAGTTAGTTGTTTACTTCAGCCAAACTTTTATTTTTGGTCAACCTAACAAGAACCGGAATATAACAAACCCATACGAGGGAAAGAGTTTAATGTTAAACCACAAACCCTCCCATTACAACAACAACATCATTAAACTGCAAAGTATTTCGCTTACCTCTCCGTGAGCTGGGCCGCGTGGTCCGTCCTGTGGCTTTCTCTTCTTCTAACGGGGGAATCGGTCTGCTCAGAGCAGCGGCCCCTACTGGTGTGGGGTTGTAACGGTTAGGTTTTCAAACTGAATAAAGAAGTGAATTATCTTAGTTGTGAAAATCGTCCCATTGATAGATTCCTCTTTTAAGTTGTTTCACGAAGACAGTTAAAAAACCGAAGTCAAGCACAAAAGTACTATTTTAAGCTAAATTGATATCAGCCTTAAAATAATGTTATGCTTTCTTAAATTTATAAGTCAAATCATTTTTGAGGTGAATAAATCAAGTGACAAACCATGCTACTTCTAATTTCGAACAACCAAAAACAACCAAACGGGAACGTTGTTTGAAGGTACGGCGCAACCGCAGGGGAACGTTACCGTGGTTGGTTCTCTTAACGTTTAGAGAACGTTTATAACCAGGAGGGAACGTTCCCTAAACGTTAGCTTTTGGTTTGGTTCGAACGAACTTTAGAGAACCAAAAACTAACGTTCCTAACGTTCCCTAAACGTTCTGTTTTAGTGGGGAGTGGTCTATGTAGGCCAGACTCTCCTATGTTGTCCAGAGGAAGAAATCAGTCATAGACAAGAACAGACATTCTTAGAATAGAAATAAGCATGGCATGTATGTGTAATGCATAGTTCATGTATAATACATGTATGAAAGATGTTAGACATGTCTTGTTGTAGTAGCTAGTAGTTAAGGCTATATGTAGTATTGGTTATACAGAAAACAAAACATACAAACACAATCATGTAAAACAACCTTAAACTCTTCTAGCTTTTAGCTTTTAGCTCACGTTAAATACAGTAACTACGTTCCACGATTCATTATTAATCAAAACATGACATCTATAAATCTTTTTTTTTCTTTTTCTTTTTTTTTTTGTGTGACGCGTCACAGTTTTGCGACGGAAGTGTGTTTGCCGGACGCATTTTGCTGGCGTACTAACATGGGCGACCCGTTGTTGTAACTTGACAGCTGAAACACAAAATGCTCCTAAAATGAGCGAACGTTTCAGCGCTGATTTTGAGTTTCACACCAACATGAAGTGAAACTGTCCTAGACCCTGCCACACCTGCACGCTTAGTTTCTCTTGCGGACTAAAGGCTGTTTACCAACCACATCATGTCGTTTCTGGTGGATTCAGTCATCATGTTCACTTCACAGGTAACGATGAGTTTGTAAAGTCCACACCAGTTGTTTCTTTCACTGGGCAGGAATATCCAGCCTATGTAAGCTAACGTTGTAATTAAATGTCATCTTACGTTACGTAAGGTCTGCTCTCTAACTTGAATGACGTTCTTATGCTTCTTGTAGAAGTTTTGAGATGTCTGTATTCAGAGGTTTGAGACATCTTGAAAGCAGAACTCGTATGTTTTTCACTTGATTACACCCATATCTTAATACTAAGTTCAAAACACAATGTGGATTATTGTGAACAACTTTTAATTGTTTGACACATCTTTATGCGTAAATTCATGAATTGTTTTCTTACTTCTCTTTACACGTAAATAGATAGCTAACCAAACAGGACCGACCTGACTGATTCCCATTGCAAGAATTGAAAAGATGTGGATGACAACTTGTGGCCAAATGCATAACTTTAGTTTGATAATTGTGCATTTTGAAAATACTCGCTATGCTAAACTAGCAAAACATAATGTTAGTGTTAAGTATATTGCTACTTTTCTGATCAATGTCCATCAGTTAGCACGTTACATCTAGTAACAATGCTCCTGTTTTGTAATGCGATGAATTGTGCAAACCCTTTTAAAGACAATGCTAACGCTTATTAATAACGCTACCTGTTATTAGTCGTTTTTAAGTAAATTTCTTTTGGATGAGTGACCTGTAACTGTTGTGCTGAGGTGCAAGTTGGTAAAGAGGAAGGAAAGATGTGAAAATATTGCTGAATATTGCAGTAACACTATCACGTGTGATAAATAAACAGGTATCAAAGTGTACTCCTTTCTGCTGCTTTTCGTATTCTGATAAAATACAACAAATGCTTGTTGAATTAAAGAAAAATGTTTTCAATATTTTTTTGAATTCCAACATAGGTGCTGTTCTTTGGATTTGGCTGGTTATTCTTCATGCGGCAGCTGTTTAAAGATTATGAGGTAAAGTGTTATCACAAATCATTTATTTACAAGGACCACTCGGATGGACGTGTTGACTACTGGCCCAGGCATAATAATGATTCCAATGAGAAAAACACATGGGTGCATTTCCAAGTCATCCTCAATAGAGTTGTCGGCCTTATCAAAAGGAAGTCCTGATTGTTTTTGTGTTTGTTGACAGGTGCGACAGTACATTGTCCAGGTGGTTTTCTCAATCACTTTTGCTTTTTCATGTACCATGTTTGAGCTCATCATTTTTGAGATCCTGGGTGCCTTAAGTACCAGGTAGGTACATTTTCTGTGGCCTGTAAATATGTTTTATTGCTGTTATTTTACAGATGACGAATTTAACCCTCATGTTGCTACAGCTCTAGGTATTTTCACTGGAAGCTGAATCTGTATGTGATACTGCTGGTCCTAATCTTTGTGGTGCCTTTCTACATCGGTTACTTTGTTGTCAGCAACATACGCTTGTGTAAGTTGACTCTGGATATTGAAAATACAATACTGTTACTAAAAATGAATGATGCTGTTTGGCAGATGTTAATTCACACATTATGTCACATAAAGCTGTTTTGTGTGTCTGTGTGTTTTTGTGTGTGTGTGTCTGTGTCTGTGTAGTGCAGAGACAGAAGCTTCTGTTCGCTTGTATGGTGTGGTTTACCTTCATGTATTTCTTCTGGAAGTTGGGTGACCCATTTCCCATCCTGAGTCCAAAACATGGTTAGTGTGCATCCTTCTCCCCTCTGGCTACCTTTATGCCTCGTTTACGACTTTTTTTCTAATAATGTGAAGTTGCTGTTTACAGTCGGTTGTTGTCTGTTGTTTAGGCATCCTGTCCATTGAGCAGCTAATCAGTCGTGTTGGTGTGATCGGAGTCACCCTCATGGCCCTGTTGTCTGGGTTTGGTGCGGTCAACTGTCCCTACACGTACATGTCCTATTTTCTCAGGTAAGCTCAGTCTGTGGTTTTCTCAAACTATACCTTCAGCAGCCATATCACACAGCCTGGTAATCTGAGTCAGTTTATGCATCAGACATTACAATCCCCAATCCCATCCTTGTTTTCATAACACATGCTGCCATTGCTTTGATGCTTCTGTTACAGAAATGTAACAGACAGTGACATCCTTGCTCTGGAGAGGCGACTGCTCCAGACTATGGACATGATTGTCAGCAAGAAGAAACGGTGAGTAAAACGAGTGGATGTATTATCATTATCTTTTTTTATTAAATTAATAAAACACATTTTTGTGCCACTACAATTTGTTGTGTGTCTGTCTGTCTGTCTGTAGAATTGCCATGACACGGAGGCAGATGTACCAGCGTGGGGAAGACCAGAACAAACAGACAGGATTCTGGGGCATGATCAAAAGTGTTACCTCTACACAATCAGGCAGCGAAAGTATCCTTTACACTTATATTGAGTATGGTCGCAAAAAGTCCCCAGATAACCATGCAGTAATGGTCCACAGTATCTGTAGTAGATTACAGCCTTGACTGCTTCCCTCCAGACCTATCTCTGATCCAGCAGGAGGTTGATGCTCTAGAGGAGCTGAGTCGGCAACTCTTTCTTGAGACTGTGGACCTGCAAGCCACCAAGGTAACATGTGTATGCACACACACACACATACACACACAAACACACAAACTGTGCTCCGCTTAACTATGGAGAAACAGAGTGAATTGAAAACAACAATACAGGGGAACATGCATACTATTATCTTGAATTAAGTTATTTGGGTGAAAGTAAATATCCTAACTAACTCACTGCAAGTTAAGATTGAAACAAAAACATTCCTGTCATATAACATGGACTGCTTATGATTAAAAAGAAATGATTAAATGGCAGGTTTGCAATACCCCATGGCTTTCCGTGGTATTGAGTTATAGCTCATCATCTACAAGAGCTTTCCAGCCTGCATCTTTTGCTGTTTTGGTTCACTCTTATCGCTCTCATAGTGTTGGTTTAGGCCGCAGCAGCTATTTTCAGTGATTAAGCGCTAACCCACCCCGTACGCTACCTGTTACCTACACAGTTAACAACTTGCTGGTTGATATTTCCCTCAGGAGTTGGTAGAGACCAACAACAGAGCCAAACATAGAGTGAGCATTGGACTTGCATTCATCAGATGGACACAACCACAATTTCAACTAAATGATAATGTTGCTCTGTAACTGCTGGATGTGTAACTAAGAAACTGTTTGCTAACAAGTTCGCCATATCAACTAAAAAGGTGGTGATATGTTAACATTGTGTTCCCAGCTTGTTTCTGCTGCTCCCAAGAGCTAGTTTTTCTGACGGAGGTGCAATGGAACAAAGCTAAACAACTCTTAAATCAGCAGTCTTAATACAACCACATTTCACATACCATTTGGGTGCTGTGAGGGAGCTCTTTGACATTATACAGAATAATGTGATTAATCAGTAATATAAATGTTATTGATTATTTCTGGTGTGACCAAGGGTTGGGTGATACGTTAAGATTTTCCAACTGGCCACCGTCACCCCAACAACAAGAATTGCCCTCCCCCAAATTACCCTCAAAACAAAACAACTACAAAACAAACAAACATTTTCCATGCATATGCCTAAACATGTGTGACATAATTAATAATAATAATAATAATAATAATAATAATGTAACCTTTATTAGTCGCAGAAGGATGCAAATCTGTTTCTGTACATAATGTTAAGAATTTCCCCTTCTGCAATTTTAGCCAGGTTTATTGCCACTATGTATTATGACATGCAGTATAACATCACAGAACTTTTGCATGCTGTCAGGTCTCCTTTTGGCTATTAACATAGTTCATAAAGGAAATCCTAAATCCTAGTTTTCACTATTACATTGTTTAAACTGTCATTTTAGGCTATAAATAGGCTATGCCACTGACTGCCATTACAGACATCTAAGTACAATACACCCATTTTGATTACATGATTGACCCCCTTTGCCTACATGGGATAAATTATTTGCTAATTCTTTCTTTACCACCTTTCCTTATCTTTAGGAGCGAATTGAGTACTCCAAGACATTCCAGGGGAAATACTTCAATTTCCTCGGCTACTTCTTTTCCATCTACTGTGTTTGGAAAATCTTTATGGTGAGAACATGAACAATTGACTGCTACAGTCCAGTTACATAATCACAGTTTGTTGTGTTTTTTTTGTTTTGTTCAAAATGTAGTTCAAAGATGAATTTTAAGATCCATCTTCTGTCAATCATAGGCCACAATAAACATTGTGTTTGATCGAGTTGGAAAGACGGATCCAGTGACGAGGGGTATAGAAATTACAGTGAACTACTTGGGCATCCAGTTTGATGTAAGACACAAACACACACCTGCAGAATAAGCACATGTCACACTGCATGACCTCCTGTAAAGATAATTGCTGTTATCAGCCCATTATCATCTCTCTGCCTGCTTTCTCTGCAGTGAATCTGGTCGTGATTGCTTTCAATCTTTTTCCATGTAGGCATTTATTTGATTGAATTTATAAAGCTCACACTCACAGAACATTTTGTTTAAATTTAGAGTGCTCATATTATGCTCATTTTCAGGTTCATAATTGTATTTGGAGGTTATATCAGAATCGGTTTAAAAGGTTAAATTTCAAAAAACATCATATATTTGTTGTTCTGCACATTGTTGCAGAGGAGCTGCATGTGTAAAATTCTGTTTTAGCTACAGAGTGAGACATCACACTTCTATTCCATCTTTGTTGGAAGTCGCACATACGCTGTAGCTAGGTAAGGACTACTAGCCAGTCAGTAGCAGAGTATGAGGCCGTGGCACGCTAGCACCTAGGCGAGCATTATAACACGTGTTACAAGGTGACGCACGTTCATTACGGAAAGGTTGGACTACAATAGAGTACAATACAATTTTTCACTTTGTAAACCTATAATGTGCACAAAAAGATATATAACAATAAAGGAAAGGGGAAAAGCCAAAAAGCACAATATGAGCACTTTAATTAAATAAATGATAAATGCAGATTGTCTCTGGCCGTACTAATTTATCATAGCTTTATTTTTGTTTTTTGTCTCTTTTTCAGGTAAAGTTTTGGTCCCAACACATCTCTTTCATCTTGGTGGGAATAATAATCGTTACATCCATTCGTGGCTTACTTATCACCCTCACTAAGGTAAAACTATTGCATGATACATGTTGAAATGGCTACAAATCTTGGGGCTAATAAATCTGTGAGATATTTGAGCGATACTGTTTAACCAAAGATTTAATGCTTCTTGGTTTTTAGTTCTTCTATGCAATATCAAGCAACAAGTCCTCCAATGTCATTGTGCTTGTTCTCGCTCAGATTATGGTGAGTGTGTTGCTTTATACTTGTCATATGACACAGAGCACAGTCTGTAAGCAACAGCTAAAAATCGTAACTTTCTCCATCTGTGTCTCACTCCACCAGGGGATGTATTTTGTATCATCCGTATTGCTGATGCGTATGAGCATGCCGCTGGAATATCGCTCAATTGTGACAGAGGTTCTTGGAGAGCTGCAGTTTAACTTCTACCACCGTTGGTTTGACGTCATCTTCTTAGTCAGCGCCTTGTCCAGCATCCTCTTCCTTTATCTCGCCCACAAGCAGTCCCCAGAGAAACACATGGCCCTCTGATCCCATACATCTTTTCCTAACTGGATTTAAGGAATTGTTTTTTTTTTTTAAATAATATATATGTATGGGACATAATTATCTGGACTGCCTGTTTCTGAATCAGAAATGACTTATTGCTAGATGCAAGGGATGGGGGACTATTGGAGCACATTAGGAAACAACTTTGAAAATGGAGTTTTTCGAATTGAAATATTTTTTTTAGAACAAACATTACTATTAGGAATTTTAATTTTACCTGTAAATGCAAACACTTTGTTGTTTGTGCTCTTAAATTTTCATTATTTTGGCTAAAATTATATTTTCCTTTCTTTTGTCGAAACACACTGGAGCTGGACTGTTCACAGGCCATCCCTGCTTTACTCCTACCAAGGTGTAAATTGATTATGAAGAAGAGACCACTCATGATCTGCATACTGAAGGGTAATATGTCATTTAATTGGGAACAAAAGCAAATACCCATAAAGTAAGCTTGATTAAAATAGTATGTTTTCATTTATTTGTGTTTAATGGAAAGATTATGTACTTTTAGGAATTGGGAACAACAAAGTTAAATTTTTAGAACATTAAATAAAGGCATCTTTGCATAAAGCAAGTATGGTATTTACTGGCAGCATTTTTAGCTAGGTAGCTTAAAAGGGCTTTACTTCATATTCAGAAAAAAAAGTGGTGTGGTATTGCCTCCACACGGCTCGCGCAGACTGTTCCCCCAACTTGTCAATTACTGACGCTTATGTCAATATTACGTTTTTCCATTACATGGTACCTTCTCACCTTGACTCTACTCGCCTTTTTGTTTTTCCATTATGAAAAAAAGTACCTGCAGACTACTGATTGGTCGGAGCAAATCGTCACTCATCACTGCGTCATCATTACTAGCTACAGACTGGGGTGACCTGAACAGACCCGTCATTTTTAAATAGTTTAGACAGCAGTGTTTTTTTTTTTTTGCTTTCTCCATCTTCTTCTTTTGAAACTAAATTTGTCTTTTGGCTGTGGCAGCAGCCACATGCCGAGAATAAAAAAACAACACACTTTCGACGTTCTGAGTGTGTGTTGCGTTAGGTCACTGCAGTTTCCTGCGGCATTTCTATGACAACCAGCCACGCTCGTGCACGAGTCCGTTCTAAATTTGCAATAGAAAAAGGAGGACGGGGCACCGCAGTCAAGACAACCGAGCAGAGCTGGTACTAGCAGTGGGTAAGCGCCATTAATCACGGCCCTTGGCGTCTGATACTGATGCACAAGGTACTCACATGTAAGGAAAGCCAGACCAGCTATCAAAACAAGGAAAGTGTGACTACAGCCCGTTTGAGCTCTGTAGGCTTTAGATATCTTAGTAACATTGGTGATCTCAGGTTTGGGAGATATTGCACATTGGTCAGATCATTGCACATCTACTGTCTGCATTGAAAGAAGACAAAGTATTTAAGAACAGGTTGTTTTCTCCACTGTTTAATGGACGCAACTGTCATGCAATGGATAAGATACTTATAATGAATTTCAAAATTTGTTTCTTTTAGAGCTGATTTGTTTAAAAAAAAGATGATGCATCAACATTAGATTGACAAAGACCAAATCAGGGAGCGTGTCCTTTCTGTGGCATCTCAGAGTCTCTCATCGATACTTTCTTCAGACAAAGAAGATGTGGTCTGGAAGAGAGAAAAAATAAAATCACAATTCTTGTAGACACAAACATTTTCTCTATGTTGACACTAGGTTGAAGAATGACGTAATACTTGCACGTTTGCTAACTGGCACAAACAAAGTATAGCTAAGGCTCATGGGAGGCTCATTCATTTTGCAGGTATTTGGTCAAAAACCAAAGTATTAAACCAATTAAAAGTATGATGGGGCTAAAGAAACATCTAGAAATCCCCAAAGTTGTTCCAATTCATCCCAAGGGGGACACAAATGTGTATGTGCAAAATGTCATGGCCATCCTGTTGTTCAAGGACCTTTAATTCAAAACCACAAAGGTTATCCTCATGGTGGTGCTGGAGGAAAGGTCAGAGGATCATCAAAGTCATTTAAATTCATTGTTTGGAAAACATGAGCGTCTTTACAAAATGTCATGGCAATCCATCCAACAGTTGTTTAAGATATTTCAATCTGGACCAACACTGACCAGCAAACCCACATTGCCATCCCTAGATCCCCACAGCTAGTTAAATATGACCTGTGGGCATTTAAAAAAGCAACACTCACCCTCTTTCTTTCTGGTTCTGTTGGGGTTTCAGGTCTGGCCTCCTCATGCCTCTCTACTTCCTCTGCAGTAGTGTCCGCAGTGTGGACCTGAGCATAAGATGTTTCCCCGAGGAGCAGGCGTGTGACGGCCACTCCTTCAGCTTTGAGTTGGTCATAGATGCTCTTTTTTGCCACCAGTATCTCCAGAGAGCTGCCACTGTTGCGGATCAATGCCACCACCTCCTCGTGGCTGCTCTGCTCCACATTTACTCCGTTCACTTCCACCACAATGTCATCATCCACCAGACCCGCCCTGTCAGCCGCTCCACCCTTCACCACCTGAAACAAAGTGTGTGTCACCACTTTGATTTGAAATTGTCATTATTAAAGGGTGGGCCATTCCTGTCGTTCTTACCTCCTTGATGTACTGTCCAGGCACCCCCTGAATGCTGTTAAGGTGAAAGCCATAGCCAGCTGAGGTCTTCTCCATCTTGCACAGTTTAGGCTTGAGATCCTCCGTCCTCCCTTGAACAGGTGTGGATGGTCTGACAGGAACAGGTAAGTTGAGGGCCTCTGTATAACTGGGCGGTGAGCTGGAATCCATCTCCTCCAGGAAGAGCATCGGAGACACCTTCCCCTGTGAGGAACACAACAATGATATTATATAGCCTGTCTGTGGTCTTTATTTTGACAGTGGCACCCGCACACACCTGCTTATACATTTGGTCCGTTTCTTTGTTCACCACTAGGAGACAGCACTTGTTTCCACTCAGCCTGATCTTTTCCACCACCTGTTCATGGCTGCAGCTGTCCACCTCCTTTCCATTCACAGATACTAGTCTGTCCATTTCCTTCAGACCTGCTTTTTCCGCTGGGCTGCCTCTGTCTATGTCCTTAATGAAGTGGCCTGCATGGAGTTAATGAGCACACTGTTAAAGCACAGCCTTAACTCTGCGTTAAAATACCAGCTATTTCTAATATTAACAAATGGCTTTGCCTGTTAGGTTGATCTCTTCCTTTAGCAGGAATCCATAGCCATCAGGTCCTTTGGTCATGTTGACGACACATGGCTTGTGTGGGAGATACTTGGATGTGGCTAACCATGCGCCTATCTTCATACGCATGTTCTGGTAGTGCCTGTCTGTTTCCTCGTCAACCAGCAGTAACATGATGCTGCTGCCAGCCAGCTTTATCTTGTCCACTACTTGTTCGTGTGTGGAGCCTTCTACGTTCTCCCCGTTGATCTCCAGCAGGCGGTCGTTGGCATTGACCCCGGCCCTGTCAGCCACGCTTCCTTGGATCACCTCTGTCATGAACAAACCTTGTTCACCTAGAAAATATGTTATAGAAGATAAAGTGAGAAAATATCCAAACAGAGATATTACACATTAGCAACGTCTGGCAATGCGTGGCTAGCAACTACTAAAAACACACCTGAATATCCGACCAAACTGTCGGTTAAGTTGGATTATGGGTTATGAAGGCGCCGGGTTTGGAATGTATGGAATAAAAAAAAGACTATTTCTGTTTCTGCTAGAAGCCCTGTTTCAAACCTGTATCTCTTCGGGTGTAGTGTGGTTGGGTGTAGTCACACGTGTGCTCTATTACACCTGTAACCCCACCTAATCATGTCATGGGGTTCTGGAGTACACTTGTACATCCCTGCAGCAAGGTTAGAAATCAAACCACTGAAGGTCAGCAAAACTCAGAAAAAATCTGATATAAATACCTAAATGACATGCAACAAAAAGGTGTCTTTCTGGAGGAGAATATAAACTAACCAATTTCAGGTTTCACAATTTTGAAAACCTAACAATTGTTCTTATTAATTACTTGCTCCTAATCTACTGTATGAAGAAATATGAAAATTTTAACCATCAATAAAGCCATTAGTTGTAACCTTATTTTATCATCCAGTTCTACCCCACATAGCAGTTGGTAGATATATGAAACCGGTTTATTCGTTCACTGTCATTTAGTGCTTTTGAAATGTTTTCTTTTTGATCAGTTGTCCTAGATTGTGTAGCCGAACCCTGCCTCCTCAGCTCACCTTTGACTGAGCGAAGAGAAAACCCATAGCCTGAGCTGGACTTTACCAGGTAGCAGAGTTTGGGTTTTAGAGCCTGTTTGGCTACACCATTGGCAACTGGTGTGCTCTGAGGGTTGGAGAGGTTCAGTCCCTGTGCTTTGGCTAGCATGTAGGAAGCTTCATCCAGGATGTGGAAGGTGACTGATGCTCCACTGATTCTCACCTTCTCCACCACCTGTCCCGGGGGAACATAGACACAGCAGAAGGGTTTTAAGAAAGATGCCTGTCACAGCATAATACCATCAGACCATGAAGCCCAAATACTGACAAAGTGTAATAAACGGTTAACGGGCATTTAAAAAAATATAACAGAGCACAATATATTATACACCAATACATAACACTGCTAGTTTAATGATTACAATAAAGTGTTAAAAGAAATATTAATCATTATGCTCAAGAGCACCATGGCAGTGCCCAGGAGGTGAACTGACATCTCTCCAACTACCACTCTGTCCATATGGGGACTTGAAACAGCGACCCTCTATTTCTCAACCCAACTCCCTACGGACTGAGCCACTACCACCCCCAAATGTCTCTTCCATCTATATTTCACAGGCATGTCTAGTTTTTTCAACTTCTTACTTTTCCTATTTTATTTTGGGTCTTGACGAACATTTATTGATTACCTATTCTTTATTCTACCTACGCAGCATTTCTAATTTTCCATACCACTCTTGTAAGTAGTAGCTAAGACACAAGCGCTAATGTTCACAGACACGGTGCTCCTCTCTTCATAACATCAACCTTCTTCAAGTGCATGTCTCTTGTCTTCCACAGGACCACAGGACTATTTAATTTTCTGTGTGATTCAATGTCTCTTCTTTTTTTTAATTTTTAATTTTATTAATCCCACAAGGGGAAACTACACTTTTCACTCTGTTGTTATTACACACGTCTGAATTACACACACATGTTCAGGACCTACACATGCACAAATGGAGAGATGTCAGAGTGAGGGGGCTGCCCACGGGAAGGCGCCCCGAGCAGTTGGGGGTTCGGTGTCTTGCTCAAGAGCACCTTGGCAGGGCCCAGGAGGTGAACTGGCACCTCTCCAGCTACCAGTCCACCACCATACTTTGGTCCGTACGGGGACTTGAACCAGCGACCCTCCGGTTCCCAATCCAACTCCCCATGGACTGAGCTACTACCACCCCTTATAATGTCAAATATGGATCTAAGTAGTGAGTAGGCTGATGTTATGGCTTTGGCTCACTTTAAAGGAACAGTGTGAAGTGTATTTCTTTTTACTCCATATTTAATTGTTAACCTTTTACTACATATTGTTATTTCCCGGCCTCCATGTTATTGATTTAATAATGCACTGCAGTAAGTCCACAGCCTACTTACCTCTGAATGGGACAGTCCATCAACAAACTCTCCATTGACCCGCAGGATGCGGTCTCCATCTTTCATGCCAGCCAGTTCAGCTGGACCTCCCATTTCCAGGCAGCGAATCAGGTGACCCTCCTCACCCTGCTCCACCCTCAAATAGAAGCCAAATGTATGACCCGGCCTCTTGGTTAAAGAAATCACCCTTGACTTGTACCCAGCCATGTCCTAAAATGGAAGAGACGGTTACATACATACAATCACAAATCCTATAATGTCTTTTATCTGGCACTTTTCTACTGAACTGAACACAATTTGCTGGCTATAGTTATTACCTGCATCTCCAAATATGACCAAAATCAATTTAATGATACAAAAAACTTTTAACATACATGCTGTAGATTATAGACATCTTGAGGCTGACTATACATAGATAAACAAAACATAGACAGCAGTAAAATGCTATGTTGAATATGTTAATCTAACCCTTTAGTAAAGAAGTAGTTGCAGTTTTTGATTTATTTATGACTTTAAAAAATATCTGTCCTCTGTCTCCCCCTTTTCCTGACACCACTGTCACCCTTTAAACGGGAACCTAATAGCAGATAACCCTAGACCTAAATGAGTCATAAAAGTGCTGATGGCTTCAGATGAAAAGTTAATCTTCCATGTCAGCACTCCAGTAGCATTAATGGTTAACATCAGGTACAGCTGACTGTGGTGAGGACTCTCCTTTAAAAGACAGCCTGGACTTTAAATTCAAAGTGAGAAATTTAACTGTAATCCTCTTATTATTGCCACACTGAAAAGTCATAAAGGATTAATTGATTGATTGATTGATATTGTTATTGGGAAACCGTATTTATATCTATGGTAGGATTAGGTAAATTCTGTTAGTGTCACACAGCTCTTCCTTTGTTAAAATCAACAGGTGCACTGACAGGTCAAAATGACAAGAGCTAAACAATTCATGGTTTGGAGTCAGCCGTTTTCCAACAGCCTTGCACCTTCATGTGCTGTGTATGTGATTTTTCCCCTAACCTTTCTCCTTAGTATAGTTACAGATTAACTTGTGGTTCCCAACATTTTAGGCTTGTGTGACCCCATAAAACTAAGCAATTTATACCAGCATCCTTTTATAATGTTTGTGACCAGCTCTGTATTTCTTTAGACACCTTAAGTAATTCACAAAACAAATACAAGATTAGAGGAAAAGAAAAAAGAAACAAATGTTTTATTCTGGTTCCTATGCCTGTACATCATGCCTATATAAAAATCTGACGATGTAATAAAAAAAAAGGCCTTTAAATGTTCTCTGCTTTATACTGTTTGTTAAATAATTATATATGTGATCATAAATCTCAGGTAAAACTACAAACAGTATAGTAGAGTGTTTTTTAATTAAACTCACCAGCTCGTCTGTGCTCAGTGTCCTAGTCCAAAGGAGAAGCTCACCTGTCACTGCTTGGCTGTTATCTATGTGTGTTCAACCTGTCCTCCTCCTTCTTCCTCCTTTCCCACTGTCCCTCTTTCTGCAGGGACTTTGACGGGCTAAAGGTGAGCCTAAAGGCTGAGTTATTTAACAGCGTGTTGTGGAATGTCACTGGAGGCGATGGCCTCGTACAACCTGAGAAACAGTCATCTGCTTGGTGGTCAAAGGTACAATACACAGGTGGCAATAAGCTTTGTCAGGAATCATGCATGCCTCACAGTCAGCAACACGTCAAGGGAAATGCATCATGTGAACTCATTTGCATAATTATATTGCTATAAATCTGTTTTGTCTGAGTTGTGGAACAAAAATCAGTATGTATTTAAATCTACTGCGAATCTTAACACTATCCCGTTGCTTTAAGCTACATTGAGCACAGGAAACAATATCATTTGGTGTGTTCTTGGCGTACCAACAAATATACTTTCTTAACATGAAATAAAACTTACATGCACACAGCTTGGAGAAACAGCCCTACAGTAAACCCTACCTTACTGAAGGTTACATGTATTCAGGTTTGTTTTAGTGAGCTGATAAATCAGTTTCATGGTCATTTAGGAGGTTGTGGTTTGTGGTTCTGTTGAATCATATTGTTATGCTGTATGTTTTAATTCATATTAGACCTTTATTGTCTCACGGGGGTAATATTTGGCAGTATTTGCAGCAATGTGTAAACTAAAACCAATTCGAACAACTTTTTTTACTCTGTCTGCATGGCAATGTTTATTCTAAAACATGGAACTTAAGACATTGTGTAGAGACAAATCATCAATGAAACATCTCTGATAAAAAAGCCTTGATAAATGTAAAAGCGATGTGGGTATGTTAACCCTTGTTGTTTCACTTTTGGGACCCTCTCGTATCCCTCGGTCCAATTGACCCGAGACCTATTTGGGGTTTTAAAAACAATTCTGAAATAAAATGTTACTTCATAATCTATTAACAAATAATGTCTTTATCTCAATTTCAAACAATTTAGATAACGTATATGTTCAGGTATTGCAATCAGTGTCTACTAGCACACAATTAGAAATGGAAGTGTGATTTGTTTTTTTGTCATAAGGTTATGATTCTTGTTAAAAAGAATCCACTATGGAAATAAACATAAGTGGTGGTCATATCTAGAATAATTTTCTGAATTGAGTCAGGAATGCATGTTTATCAATGAAAATAAGTAAGGCCATTGATTTTCAGGTAGAAAAAATGTACTTTTACCATTTTTCTTCTTGCAAAAATTTGAAATGGGTCAATTTGACTTGAATACCATACAAGGGTTAAGAAGCAGAGTTGCATCTTAATGTCATCAATGGTTAAATATTAACCTCGTAAAAATATATTAGAACAGAACATAAGAATAGAAGTGTACTTTAACAGCCTTCTACTTGAGGGGAATAAATCAAACAACGTCCAAAATGTTCACCAAGTTCAGGGTGTAGCTTAGTTCTCCAGGATTATGATTACTGTGGTTGGTAACTATGGGAGAAGCCTCTGGTTATAAACGGCTTATTACGATACTGCTGTTCTTGGGATGGGACAAAGGTGACAAAAACTCAACCAAAGCCAAGCAAAACAAACCTGCAACTGTAAAAGTTAATTAATTACTGTGCAAGACGTGTTTGTAGCATGGCATGATTAATAATTGCACTCTGAATTCGATAAACAGGATTCAGATATTATCCTTTCTTTCTCACAGCCACCAGGGAGAATATTTCTCACACTGTAAACCCAGATTTAGTTGTAATTAAACCTTTAGTAGACACTACTTCTTAGGGTTCAAGTCGCGGACTGGTAGAACCCTTCTATGTTTGTCTGTTTGAGTATTATTATTATTATTATTTGTTGTCTGGCTCAAATTCCTGTGAAACATGAAACATAGATACCGGCCACATGGTGGCGCTGTAATTAAGGCTTCAAAATGCAAACTTCGAAAGGCCATGCCCCCCACACTGTAAGTCCGATTGATTTGAAATTTCTCACACAGGTGCAACTTAATGTGCTCTACAAAAAAGCCACTAAGGTCCGCCTGTCAGCAGAGCCCTCTGCGGTTTCTGACCCTCTGTCTCTTACAGATTTTTGGCGAGGTTTAGAGGCAGGTGATCATCAGATCCCTGGAGTACGCTGTGATGAGTTGCCTGCGGAGTCCCTTTCTGATCCCTCTTTGAATCTCCAAGTTTATCGTGGAAGTTTCTTGTGCAGCGAGAGAGGAATTTGTTGGAGGTGAGACTTAGTTCAAAATAAAATAAAGGCAAGCTGCAAACTGAATCAAGGTTTGGTCTTCGGTGAAGTTTTAATTGTTTTCTGCAGAGAAAAATCAAATGACAAGAACGGTTTTCACAATGCAAACATCAGTTACAGGGTGACCAGCGTCTTGCAACATTACAACAGTAGTATCCTGCCTTATGTCCCGGGCCCCCAGAGAAAAGAAGACCTTGTTTGGAAAACTAAACTTAACATAACAATTAATCTTTCCAGGCAGACAAGTTGGAGCTTTTACGTGTTTCTGGATCTGCCCTTTGTGTGTCAAGTTACTTTACCGGTCAGTCTATTTTAGCTGAAAAAAGAACATCTTGTCACTCTAATTAGGTCTATGGCCCTGATCTGGAACTGGGACCTGGTAGCGTACACATTTCTCCTGAGACAACTGTTTTGTGGCATTTGTTCGTAGGGGAAAAAGGCAATGACAAACTCCGTCTTCTCCTTCAGGGAGGACACACAAGGAGAGATTCAAAAGGCACATACCCTGCAAAGCATTGTGAATAATTATATGAATAATCAACACATGCATATCATAGAAGGACATATGAAATCATGCTTAAATGTAATTTTCCCATTACAGTTTGTTGAAGAACAAGGTGCTCCTTCACGGGTTAAAAAACTAAAACAAGAGGAGAGGCTGGGAGGATATGTCCCAAAAATCTATAACCTCAACCTTGTCAAAGTTCGTTAGTTCGTGAAATAATACACCGTCATCAAGCTGTTTTTCATAGTTGAAGATGCAACATTTATTGAACAACAATGATACCTCACAACTACATAAGCTCTCCTAAAATGGAAAACAATACAAGAACAATAAATATTTATTTCACACAAGCACACAATCCAAATGCTCCACCACTGAGTGCTCCAAGCACCTTGCGTGTTAAAAAAACGGTTTCATTTAAATTTTGCATTTTTCATGATATCTAAGTATCTCTGGGACCTAACAAACATTTCCTTTCTCATGAAGCATTTGCAAAGCCATGTAGATTCTTTAAAACCTGCATTAGTTGCACTTTTATTTTATCCTCCACGTTTTGGCACATTGCTACCCTTCACAGGGAATTACCGTCACCAGCGCTAATGTATATCGACAGATAACTGTTAATGGAAAGATCGCCAGATATCCATTATCATCCTCTACACTCTGCAGAAAAGTGTATCAAGACAGCCCATGCTCATGCTGCACAGTGTACAGAATTACTGATAATTAAACATCCCTCTACAGCAAAACAACTTGAAGCTGCAATTGCTAACTTTTTTGATTACTTGGGGGCAGCAAAAACAAGCAGTGAACATGAAATTAAAATATCATCACCTTTTTAAGGTGCTCTAAGAGACGTCGGGTGACGCTACGTCTTATTGACGTTTGAAGTATTTTCAAACAAAATGAGACTAGCTTGTCCCTCCCTCCTCCTCATCCCATCCCCTCCCCTCCCTTCTGTGCTTGTGCACAATAACCCCCAACTCCAAATCCTACTTGTTATTGGCTGAAACACTGTTTATGTATGCTTCGTGGTGCAGGTGGGCTCAGTTTATTTTTGTTGCCGTTTGTAGACCCTGGGCTGTCTAGGCAGCTAGAGGATAGTGAGGAGATGTTTGCTGTATGTGACCAAAAATGTTGTGGCCTAAAACACGTGTGACATCTCTTAGAGCACCTTTAGGTAGATATGGTGAATTTGGAAGCAAACAGTTGCTTATTTACACATTCAGCACTTCAGAGCAACATTATAGTTTATTTGGAGTCATGATTTTAGCCGTTTTTGGTCTCTGCCCACTCCTAAGAGAAATGTTTTGCTCTTTACCTTGTAAATGTTCAGCTATATTTACCCACTAGTTGCTGCTAACTGTGTCTGGCAACCATTTGGGTTTGGGCAGTAGGTTTTTAGAGCTTCATTGCATCACAAAAACAAGCACTTAAAGGGCACTAGACTGTCTGCCACAAATTGAGAACAGCAGGAAATGGCAGAATCTGTGCAAGTTACAGGGCGTCAGTCTCTCCGCTTGTATACACACACACACAGGTGTATGTATCTCCAGAACAGGCACTTACGTCTGCTGATGGTTCGGTGCTCTGAGCTCCCCCAAGATAACACATACAGTACACACACACACACACACACACACACACACACACACACACACACACACACACACACAATTATCGATCCCACGGCCTCAGTAGCCATAATTAGAGGGGGGAGGAAGTGAGTGGAAGAAGACTGGAATTGTCTTCAGCTCGGCTTAGCACTGATGCATTCCCTATCCATTACCCTCAGTCATTACCTTGTGTTTGCCAGAAAAAGAAAAGTACCGTATTTCTGTGGTGCCGACTGCCTGGATTGATCCTCCTGTGCTACAGTTGTTTATTTGATCTGAAACCGTAGTGTTTTTTACAGTAACCTCAGAAAAGCAGTCATACACGGCAACATCAGAGGGTACGAGCTGTAAAATGCCACCCAGAAGTGATTATCTCCAACCTGTCTTCAGCAGTGGAGAATCAGTAATCAACACGCCATGCCAGTTTGTGATTGCCGCACTCAACTGTTTCTCAACAGTCTCTCTCTCTCTCTCTCTTCACCTTGATTGGCAGCCTCACATGGCTTGTTTATTTGGGGTAAGTGGCCCTGCACATGACCTGCCAGAGCCAGCTAATTAGACCAAAAGAAAGATTAGAGCCGGGTCGCATCAAATAATGGCCACTGCTTTTTTTCTCTCTAATAGTTATTTGAGCATTCAGAGACCAAGCAGCCAGTCCCCGCTCTCCACAGCAATAACACGCCTCAAACAGCAGCAACATTACAACCTCCCAAATGTATAGGTGGCACTGAAAACTCAACTCAATACAGCACAATGGTGCAGCTGGACTTAAACACATTCTCCTTAAACCTTAATAAAATGATTGATGATGATGGTTTGTTCTAATCATAACAATTTACACTCACCAACCTTTTATAAATGCCATCAGTTCCACACAGACCAGTAGCAGCATTCTGTCATTGAATATTATTAAGAATTTTACACATTTTAAAACAAAATTGAATCATAAGAAAAATGTCAGAATAAACATGTGCCTAGACCTGCAAAAGTACTGTGACCAAAACTGAAATTATCAAATAAATCTCTCATCAATTAGAACAGAAAATCTCAGAACGCATAAGTGTTTTCCTGCTTTCTCTTAATATTTCTTGAATTGTCCGTTTTCTTTCCATTCTCAAAACACAAAGCAAAGTGGGATCTATCAATTTCAATTCAATTTCTTGCAATTATTTTTATCATTATGATAAAATTAGACAAATCTTTGCAGAGAAACTGTGCCAATGACCAGAGATGGGAAGAAACAAAGTACAAAAACTTTGTTACTAAAAATGAATTATGATTGTAAAATGGAGAAGCAAATCAACTCTGTTGTGAAAGCAAGTTTCTTTCAACTTACGCTTCTTACTAAGCTTAAGGCCTTTCTATCCCTCACCACTTTGAGTGGGTTATACATGCCTTTATTACAACACGCCTTGACTATTGTAATGCTCTGTATCTATGTTAGCCAGGCCTCCCTCTCTCAACTACAACTGGTTCAAAATGCTGCCGCTCGTCTCCTTACTGGAACTAGTAAGCGAGATCACATCTCCCCTGTCTTTGCCTTTCTTCACTGGCTCCCAGTCAAATTTTAGGATTGATTTTGAATTATATTATTTGTTTTTAAAGCCCTTCATGGACTAACTCCAGTCTGTATCACTAATCTGATGAAGCCACATGCTCCTTTAAGGTCATTAAGGTCTGCAAACCAGTCTCTTCTTGTCTCTAAAACACGGCTCAAGAGCAGAGGGGATCGAGCTTTCTCAGTCGCAGCCCTGAGACTGTGGAATGAATTGCCTCTTCATGTCAGACCGGCCCCAAGCCTTCCGTTTTTTAAAACGCGACTTAAAGCACATTTTTATTCCTTGGCTTTTAATCCGATATGAGAACCGTATGTTGTATTTTTAGTATTGCAAACTACTGTTTTGCAATGAACACGGTGGATTCCTGACATTTTGTAGAAGGTGGATATTATAACAACCAACAGTTTACCAAAGTTACCTTTGCTTTAAACATGAAACGGAAAAGTACCAATCAAATTAATTGTGATATTGATGATTGCATTGATCTCAAAGTCAAATGTGTATCAATATTTCCATTAAACATGTTTTGTCCTTGTTAATGCTGATTATAAACCGCTAATGTCAGTTTTATGTAGCTAATGTTGGCTACATAATAATAGGATTATGGTCAATTTAGCTTCAACAAAAAGTAAAACAAAGTTATGTGACTGGTCAGTAGTTACCGTACGCTCACACCGCCACCGACTTGAGTGTCTAAATTTACCGGAAGTCATTCGTTTTCAACGGAAGACGGCTTCTCTCAGCTGCAAGGAGCATTTTGAACCTGTTGAGCGTCAATCAGAATGATGACATTTTTCAACTTTACCGTACGTACACACCGCCACCGACTTGAGCTGCAAAAAAGCTCTGGCCGCCCCGCCAAGGACACTCGTCAAAAAATACAGGGAAGCTTTTTGACGCTTTGGCCTCTCTGACGTGGCGGCGTTCTCTGTTCGACCGGGAGAGGCTCACGCAGCCACGGCACAGCCAATACACGGACACTGACACCTTTTATAAATTACATATATAATGACCGAAGTTGTATTGTTAATTGGTCACAGCGGAGTCTGTTAGCACTTTAGCTCACTCATTAGCCGCTGAGCCATAGCGGCGTGCAAGCAGAGGGAGCAGCTGCCGGATTAAACCTAGTGACCCGGGCAGGATTCACTGTGAGCGGACCGTTTAGAGACGATGTGACCGGCAGCTAACGTTAACTGGTCACTAAGTACAAACAACGTTATATTAGAAACGATAGGTAAACCAACAAACGGCGATTATGAGCTTGTCCTCAGAATTAATGTTTAGGTAGTAACGAAAGTTCACATCTTATGTTTCTCCGGGATCAGCCAGCGCGAAGGACGTCTATATTCCAACTGGCGGCTGGCGTTAGCCGCTGCTTGCTTATTAATTGATAGTAGGTTTATTGTTATTATTTGCTAGCATATATTCCTATGCATTGTTTTTGGTAGCCTTTACAATGTTATTTATTTCATTTGCAGAACTACACACACACACACACACACACACACACACACACACACACACACACACACACACACACACACACACACACACACACACACACAAACAAACAAACACACAGCCATAGCAGGGCCATGCCCATGTTTACTGTTGCTTGATTGTAATGAAGCATCAAAGAGAGAAGTTGTCTCCGTCCGTGTTTTAACACACCTGGGGCGAAGTTGTGAACCAGAATCAGCTTTAAATACAGTTCTAATCTAGTCCTCACTAACAAGTTTCAAATAATTTCAATGGAGTTACCGTTATTATTGAGTCTTCATACCATATTCAATTTATTTGAATGGTAATATACAGTGTACTAAGTGCAACTTGCCCAGTTGGTTACATTTAGCATACATTTTAGCATTTTATTTAGGCAGTACATTTTGGTTTTCCCAACCCGTATATATTCAAATATTTGTTCTTTTATTTCATTCCTATTATTATTATTTCATGTATATTGTATGTATGTATACTTTTCCTAGTATCTCATTTATATTTATATTCTGTGTTGTGCGATTGATTTACGTGTGCTGCTGCAACACCTTAATTTCCCATTTTTCTCGGGATCAATAAATATCTATCTATCGATCTATCTATCTATCTATCTATCTATCTATCTATCTATCTATCTATCTATCTATCTAGCTACGTTGCTGTAACGATCCTTAAGTTTCATGCCAGCTAGGAAGTAACACAAATCATAAAGTCAAACCAACAAAGGAGAGACTAACACATCAACGTACCATAACAATTATCCTTTATCTATATATAAATAGATATATATATATATATAGATATATATATCTATATATATATTTATAGATGATGTTAAACAAAAAATGGTAGTAACCAAACACAATAACAGTAACCAAAAATAGAAGCTGTAAAAAACGCCAGGGTCTCCGAGGCCAACACAACAGACAAAAACCCATACTACCTGGAAAGAAAATGGCAACTGAGCTACAGAGTCAAACCAAAACACACAGTGCTATCTCCCTGTCTGTCTACAAAACAGGAGAAAAGAGGGTCAAAACAGAGAACCCTTACCAGCTTGACGCACCACTACAAGACAACTCCACAGATTTGGAGGCATTCATTTGCAGCAAATCCTTGCGGCTTATTGGCGCTAGTGTTAGCACCTAGTAGTACGGCTGGCGACATGAGTGAAAAAGAAGAAAACGGAGATCTCAGAGATTCGGCAGACAAGCAGCAAGACATTCCCAATCATCCTTGGCCTTATGTGAGAGAGTAACTTTAAATTATGGGGAACTTATTAATTAATGTCTGTTTAGTAATTCATTTTTCATCTTTTATTTTCTTTCCAGAAGCCATATTTGAGTACACACACACATACATGTAGATTAATTTAAATGTTAAGGGGTTAGATTAAAAAAGAGAAATTGGATCCGTGAATTCTCACAGAATCACAATTGAATTTATATCTTGCTACTCAGTCAGAATATTAATAACTTGTAGTCCCGGTCTCTGTCTTAATAATCAAATATGTGATGTTTTAGGCTTATTGGCAGACATCCATTTGCAATGTAGCCAATGGCATATAAAGAGTCTTTTTTCCATTTCCACTGAAGTTTCTCAGCTTGCACTCTAAACACAGCAGAGTATTTTTCAACATAAGTATCTGTACTTCTACTTGAGTACGGGAAGTGAGTACTTTTGCCATCTCTGGTCATAACTTAACGTCAGACATATCAACCTGTTATAAATCTAATGATTGGAACAGCAGGACGACATTATAGTTCATAGCCTTCCAAAACACATACCTGTATTGACCATTACATAGAAAAAAATTAGTTGAGAAATGTGGTCATGGTTATAAGAAACCATGCCTTGACTGTTGAAATAGATCTCACAGAGATTATCCATAAAATGTTTCAGAGAAAGCAAATGCATGGTAAATACACAGAGCAAGGACTAACAATAACAACTATTTTAATATTGTCTTCTTCTTCTTCTTCTTCTTCTTCTTCGTCTTCTTCTTCTTCTTCTTCTCAAGAAGAAGATTTTAATATCATAGAATTTAATTAATTTCTTCTAGAGGAGGGGTTAATGGGATAACAATGATGATTTTGATTATGATAAGCAATATATAATGCGAATAACCACCTCAGACTGTGACTCTAACTACTACATTAATGCGCTTGCAAATAAAGAATGTAAAAAGTAGGCCTATTTCAATATTCTGCAAAACCCTTTTCAACATAGAGCTCTGTAATGTTACATGTTGATCTTTCGCCCAAAAGTCAGGAAGTGCACTTGCACACCACGTGAGGGCAGCGGTGCGCATGTAAAACCACCACACCAGGTCATCCATCCAGCCAGAGCCATTAGCTATTTCCACTCATACTAAGGTGAGGCTGGAGCCAACACCAGCTGAAATTAAAAAGGAGGCTACACAATGAACAGGTCGCCAGTCTGACACATAGAGACAGACATTTACATTCACAGCTACGGGCAATTACAAGTCGACAATTATCTTAACCTGCACAGTGCCTGGACAAAGTGCGTCACACTTTTTTTTCTCCCCAATCTCATTAATTTAAATTGCAGTTTTACAAAAGCTCCAAGGCTATTTTATCACTCTAAAATTGCAGAGGTCAATCTTAAGGCCCGTCACTATTTAGGTATGACAAGATGATATTATCTTATTATCCTATCTGGACTCAGATGATTTATGGCAGATGGTGGTGGGGTTGTCACTCAAAACACCCAAGGCATTAACTTGTTATTCGTTTACCCAGTGTCTCTGCACATAATGCTTTCAGCTATTTACTCTTAACCAAATGCCGATTCAAGAAATCTGATTCAAGAAATTAATTAATTGTCATTGTGAATGATTTCATAATATTGTTTCAACCAATAATTTTAATGTTTTTCACCCAGGCAAGAGTAATGAATCTATTCATTTTAACGTATTTTTATCGCTCTTTTTTAATGAGAAAAACAAAACTTCTTCATTCATACCTGTAATTGTGTAGGCTAAATCTCGGACATAAGATACCTGCATTGAAGTATTTTTAAATTAACAAATTAACACTGAGGACGAGTGTTCACAAACTGACCAATGGCCATTTGGTTCCATGCACACGCGCGCGCGCACACACACACACACAAACACACACACACACACACCACACACACACACACACACACACGCGCGCGCTCCATGCGGCTTGCTTGGCAAAGCCGCGCGCCTTCTCTCTCCTGCTGCGCACCGATCCTTGATTGACGCGTGTAATGCCAAGTGAGACACATATACAGCAAAGGTAAAAAAAAATTAACGAAAAAGAAGTGAACGACAGTTTTTTTTGTTTGTTCTAGAGGTTGGAAAGCGACAACTTGCCTCGGTCTGAAGTAAGGACTATGGATGCCGAGTGTAGGTGTTTTACTACTTTAGAGGCTCAGAAGAAAATTGACTAAACGTCTAAGTCGAACTTTGTGTAACCTTAGAGACAACATTACATGAAAAAAACATGGATCTCTATGGACGAAATGAGACATTTACATCCCCTGAGTGCGTCGGATCGCAGACTGATGCGGTGCAGAACGGAGCCGGTAATGGGAGCGAGACATCAAACATCTCCTGCGGCAACGTTTCCACACGGTCCATACCTCTGCTTGTGAGGCACAAAGGTGAGCGGACACACAGATTACTCAACATTATCACCTGCAGGTTAATTAAGAAGTGCAACTATGACTGTGTTGTCTTTATGCTACGGGAAGGTGCTATGTTGACCTGACTTAAATACTTACCTCAAGCTGGGTATCACAAGGAGGCACGCTGCGAGAAAATGAATTGCAGCTTTCCTTTAAAATACCCTCAGCTTAAGGTTAGGTTGTTAATGATGATTTATTTATGTGTTGGGTTAGAAATGCAGATTAATTCTGAATTGAAAAGACAACATGACTTCATTGTGTGTATTCGTAAATAAAAATTAAACTTCCAAAAGTAATAGTTCACTTAACATAATGAATAAAGAGCAGTATTGGTGTTATTAATTCCCTGGGATATAATATTATGATGTGCCAGACTCTATAGTATTTGTCAAAGTAAAGCTATATTGTAAGGTTATATTTCGCTTGAGTAAATTGATGGAAATAAGATATGATAATAAAGATAAGCCTTTGTTAATCCTCAGAGTGGACATCCATGTGTATACAGGGAAATATCAGAAAGAGAGAGAGAAAGAGAGAGGGAGGGAGAGAGAGAGAGGGAGGGAGGGAGAGAGAGAGCGCAAGAGAATCAAATCAAGGCTAAACAGGGATTTATTTTTTGGAAAGTTTTGCTTCATATCTGAACTGTGCCACATGGCCATACTGCTGCTTCCTGCTGTTTCTATATGCGAATGTTTTGTATACAGTATAATATTAACCAGGACTATAGTACTTGAGTCCTTAAGAAGTTTTTCTGTGTTCTCGGCCATATCTTGGACTTGCCAGATATTCTAGTTGGTCTCGATTTTCAGTTTTTTCTTAAGTAACTCCCTCCTTTAAAACAAAACCATTAATAAAGGGCTAGAACAGTGTCATATGTCTCAATCATCAGGCGTCAATCACTTTCATTTAGGCCACAGACACAATGTCACTGAGCATCTTGTACAATGGATTCTTCAGGACAAGTACTACGTTCAAGAATGCAAACATTTCCTTTTTGACACCTGTTTATTGTTATTTTTTACATTTTCAATCAACAGTCCAGAATGTTCTTTGTTCACCAAAGTAAAAAGACTCATCATCTAAAATGTAACGTCACACTTCAGCCTGATGTGACTTAAGGGAAATTGTTATGCTTAGAGTAAATAACATGGCCTAATTTGATCCTGCAGTGTTACTTGCTTTTTGATTATTGCAAATAATGAAGCAAACTGATCATTTTAAAATAGAAGATATACCGCATCTCACATTACATTTATTATGAAAAGGTAAGTAAGTGGTCTTAAAGAGATTTTTTTTTCTCGTGACTGTGTCTCATTTGGACTCGGTCTTGACTTGGACGCAAACTCTCTCATTCCTCTCTCCACCTGCTATTTTATCAATTAACATTTGGTATTTTCATCCCTTACGTGTTGTTTGGCATGTGTTGATGTTTGTAGAAGACACTGCAGAGATGGTGTTAACCGGTCAACATAAGTGAGAGATACAGTTTCAATTCTATACGTGCCAGTGATGAGTAAAATTGAGCACCCACTTAGGACACCTGTGACAAGTATATATCAAGACCGCCTTATCTTGTGTCTGGTGAGAAGTGCAGCAGCACAGTTTAGTTGGGAGCTGAATCCTTTTTATATATCTTGCCTGCACTATTTTGTTGTTTCACCCACACGCTTTTCACTGTCTTATTTCTCATCCCACTGTATCTCCCAACCGGACCACACACCCATCTTCTGGAAAAAAAAATGAGGATGTCTGACACTGTATGCTGTCACCATCATTTCTCACTACGTCACTCCAGAGTTTGCTTACTTCTTTACCATGTTACACTGTTTCTCTGTCCATCAATTTGACATTCTGTGTTAATGAAGCAGAGTTGTGTCACAATCAGATTTCAGTCGCATGCTTTTTGCTGCAGACCAGGGATGTAAAAGCATGTGCGCCATGGACCATATATATATATACTGTTTATATACAATATATGTATATAAACAAAATACATATGTACTGTATACATATATACTGTATACATATATATATATATTGTTATGGTTAGGGAATGATTGTGGCTGTGCTCTCTGTAGGCAACAAATATTGCCCTGTTTGTGAGATTTTCACCATGGATACTGGCATCCACCCCTGACACAGCCATCAAACGGGAGCAAATACATCTCAAAGCAAAGAAAATCCTTGTCTCACATTGGGAGAAATCGTCACTCAGCTAACACATTTCAAAATGTTTTTACACTGTATGCAGCTCATGTGTTATTTTTGATTTGGAAGCAAAACATGAAGACTCTTAAGTTCTTCATGTCACACGGTTGGACACGCCACTGTAGACTTGAAATTAGTTATGTTGGCTTTAAAGGAAGCCTGTCACATCTTGTTTACTGCACAAGACAGGTTTTTATAGAATCAATCACAGTGTTTATAGGTAAGTTATCAAGGATACTGGCTGATTACAGTGCAATTCATCATAAAAGAGTGGAAAGTTGGTCATTACTTTGGGATTGATCATAACTGCAACAGGAGGGGTTATCAGTCAATGCCAGCCTGGAAAAAAAACACCATTTTCAATTCCTGAACACAAAGCAGTTATCCCTCACAAAAGGATCTTAGACTCCCACCACTTCTCTCAGAGCTGCATTTCTCCTGTTTGTGCACATTTCACAATCAACGTTGCTCACACACCCTCTCATCTCACTGCCTGTTGTGAGTCAAGGTGTTTAATACATGCCTGCACTGTGCGCCAAGCAACCAACTCGTTCTGACGCCCGACCATTGTGACCAGGGACTCTGAGGCTTGTGTGTTGTTGTCTGTCAGTCAACAGAAAGTGGTTTCGTTCAGTGCCTTCATTAACTGTTCTGGGGTGCAGTTGGCTTAGTGATAGGCTTAGATGACATTTGCTATGCTGGATTAGCTACTAGCTGTGACATTTACCAATGTCTCGGTCTCACAAGAGCATAGCCAGCTTTTCCCTCATTGGTGCAGTGACACGACGGCCAACTGGAATAGAAAGGAAGTGCTGCATTTATATTAGACAGAGAGAGGGGTAGGGGGAGTAATTCGTTCTCAATATAATGTCGGACATATGAATGAGAGGAACAGATGAAACCTTAAATATTCACTACGCACCCCATTATTAATGTATCCACTATTTCACTGCATATCTAATAATAATCTTTGCCACTGCAGTTCACTTTCCACAATTATTGTAATAATACTGTTAGCAGCAAATTGGCTCACCTATCTTTCACATCCAACACTTTAATTGCTGGTAAAATCACAGCAGCGGTGTGTTCAAATCAAGGTTACACAAGATATGGAAAAGTTTTAATAGGGGTCAATTGCACAACTTAACTAAACTGTGTGTAACGTCCATGAACATACAGCAGACATGCTGTGTGTATGTGATGCAACCAAATAGGGACACATTACTGAGATAGTAGGTGCAGGGAAAGCACTCTAATAAGATATAAATGGCAGATAAATTGAAGTCGTATTTTCTGACGTGTCATGATTTTTTTCAGATGGTTGCAAGGAGCAAACCTCTGGAAGTAGCAAAAAAGTATTTTTTTCCGCAACCGGCTCACAGTGTCTTTGGTCTGTAAACAGAGAGCAGACTGTGTGCCAGAGCCGATGGTCAGACACGGCTTATGGGCACTGCATACACACTCATTAAACCAGCACCCCACACCTCTAGTGCTACAGGCTTCCCTTCTGTCATTTGGCTCTGTCTAAAAACGAGTTCTCCAAATAATTGGTGGGGCTGAGCGCAAACTAAACATTGCTAAATAATAGTGTTGGTTTATGTAATGACTTTAATTTTAATTAAAAAAAAGATTGTGTGGTTTCGCAGGTCAGCTACTAATATCGTGAACGTTGCTTTTTAACAACTTTGTCTGTACATTTTTAGTTCAACATTAAAATCCATCCGCCTCCAGACAAAAGAAAAAAATTAACCAACAGCTCCTGGACAAAAATAAAGGACAATCATTTGATTGCCTTACAAATAGATGTGTGTTGTCAAATTAGTGTTTTGTGTGTCACAGTATTTAACCAATTCTGTGAGCATAAAAAGAACAACTAGCCTAAATGTGAAATCTGTTATTGATTATGTCCAATATATTTCTGTCATGAAAACGGCATGCATTATATTAGCAGACTTTATTTGGCTGGCTGCTGCATACTTTGAGCTAAATGCTAAAGTCAGCATGCTAACATGCTCAATTGCTCATGATAATGTCAACATGCTGATGTTTGGCAAGAATAATGTTTCATGTGTTTACCATCTTAGTATTAGCATAATACCATTCACACTTAAAAAAACAAAGTTGCCTACAGCTAAGGCTGATGGGAATGTAATTTTCGCTGATATTTAGTCTTAAACTAAAGTAGCCTATTGGACAAGGTTTAAAATTGACCTGATGGTGCATCAGTTTTCTATTAGCCTACTACTTTGCAGTGTTGGGCAAGTTACTTTTAAAAAGTAATTAGTTACAGTTACTAGTTACTTCTTCCAAGAAGTAACAAAATTTGATACTCAGTTACAAATAATAAAAGTAAGTAGTTACTTCTGACAGTAACTAATGCATTACTTTCAAGTACATTTTCAAATGCTTAAATGTGACCCCACCCAATATATTTATTGATTAGATTTTGAGTGCAGCTAGAGCATTGGTTAGCAAAGTGATTAAAATAAATGCTTCCGCTCTACCTGCATTAACAGGAGCAGATATTGGAAATGCTGTCTTGAAGGAAATTTTTAATGTGTTGAGGAAATTTATCTGTGTTTCCATCACAGGCAGCAAGCACACAGGAAAGCTAATTGGCTTTGATTAGAGAGAGAAAGAGAGAGAGAAAGAGAGAGAGAGAGAGAGAGAGAGAGACACACATATGTGTACAAAATTAAACACTGTTAGCTGCTGCCATTTGCAAGCCTGTAGTTGCTTTGAAACCCTGATGTTCTGTCAGCAGAACAGTACCCACCGTATTAGAGGTTATTGCTTTTTATTTGCATAGGGGTGTGTGATACAGATGGTGAGGCTGCATGTCATTAGATTGGATGTCTAAAAGTGTGTGTGTTTCTGAGAGAGAGAGAGAGAGAGAGAGAGAGATGAGAGTGAGAGAAAGACAGACTGAGCCCTAATCCGTCGCTAAGCCCGCAAGTTCAACAAAAACATTTCAGAATAGCTGGGTGAAAGCAAGAACATCATATCAATTAAATGCCATACTGCCATTTCATATTTGAACCACATTTCTGCCCACATAGATTTGGAGAAGCACCGCTCTGAAAAAGGGTGACTATTCTTCTGAAAAAAGGGTAACTACCATTCGTTACTCTTTCAAAAACATTTTTTTTGTGTACCTTATTGTAAAGTGTTACCAAGGTTGCGGGTGGGCTTATGGTTCCGTGACTCACAGGAATAACAGGCCGGTTAACGAAGAAAGTGGCTTCCCTGACACGCTGCAACAACAAGACAGTTAAGGACACGAGCGGGACACAAACCCCACTCTCTGGCGTGAAAGTCTTGTGTTTGACACAGCCACCACCCTGACCAACCTCCCTACGTGGAATTTCCCCCTTACATATACTTGCTAAAACCTGCTCTCCCCAGTACGTTCTACACACACACTGAAGGGGGCCTTTTTAGTCGCATCACACGCGGAAAGCCACTGCCTAAACGTCCGTATTTTATGAGTTTGGAGTGAGAACGGGTTGATCAGATAGAAAACCTGAATCAATGATAGTGTAATTACCCTCTGATTCCCAAAACACAACTCTCAAGATGAGACGCCTGAAAGATGACACAGGATTACAGTGAGTGAAAAGAAAAGATAGAGATAACAATAAATGTAGTTTGTGTTTTGCAGGAAACAGACACTCTCTTGATGTGTTGCAGGTCTTATGTAATTTACAAGTGCCTTAGGAACTGTTGCTTGGGAATCTTCAGGGGTTTAGGGCTTGAGTGTGTTTGGTTTGCACATGCCTCTACAACTGTGTCAAGGGAGTTTGGGCTCATGCATGATGTGATTTGTGTCCTGCGGATGTGATGCACATGGGTGCCTATAATCTCCAGGATAGAGTCGCAGTAGGTAACCCTTAAAAATTGTCGTGTCTTAGCAGGGGGGTAGCAAAGATAATAGAGAAAGCAGACACCATGGACTTTACAAGAGATGATCCAGGAAAGCTGCTAATAACTGAGAGCACAGACAATCTTTTGAACGCAGGCCATAGTCTTTTTTTTCAGTATTTTTAATTGTAGAAAAAACTACATGATAATTGAGTATGCCTAATTATATCAAATACAATTTCAGAATTGGGCTATTTTTATGATGATTAGGCAGTTTCTAAGTTTTGATTTTTGTCAGTCAAACCTGGTAACACTGGTTGCAGCTAATTGGAGGCTTGTCATGTCAGCATAAACATTTATGCAACAACAAAAACAAGCTAAACAGGCTAATTTTGTCCCAGGCTGTTGACAGCAGAGACTTAGTTTGACAAATATGAGCAGAAGGTAGAAGCGTACAAATTATGCTTGAAAACCTGTTTATAAGTGTGTCTTATTTTGTAATGTCATAATGATGCAACTCCTATGCCATTCTCCACCCCACCCCTACAACCATATGGTCCAAGTATAATAGATATTGATACTCGAGTTCAAGAAAGTCCAGTGGACTTACCACAATCACCTTTTCTACCCTTTTACTGTATATTGCATTGAGGTGTAAACAGGTGTGATATCAAAAATAAGTGCATAATGAGAGCAGTGAGTTTGTAACTGTATTTCTTAAGTACAATACAGAAGTAGCACTATTGGCTCAAGGCTGGATCAGGATAAATGAATGACAGCGTGATTGTATTGCTCATCATGTAAAACAGAACTGGTGGTTCAGTATAGGCAAACGCTCGAACAAATCCTCTACTCCTGTCTTTCTCTGCACCAGATGACGACCACACACTACGGATCCTTCTCTACTCACTCATCTTCTTTCTGAGCGTGTTTGGCAACTTGCTAATCATAGTGGTGCTGACGGTCAATAAGCGCATGCGCACTGTGACCAACACCTTCCTGCTGTCGCTTGCTGTCAGTGACCTGATGATGGCTGTCTTCTGCATGCCCTTCACACTCATCCCCAGCATCCTCAAGGACTTCATCTTTGGAGCTGCCATGTGCAAGATTGTGTCCTACTTCATGGGTGAGCAAAGTACTATAAAAATACAGAATATCTACAGTATCTGTATGTTTGCCACTATGCTCTACATTTCGTAAAATAACATACCTGTGTTCAAAATCATTTCCTTGATAAATTATTCACTTTTACCTGTGCATTATTCAAAGCCCGACCGAGCCAATATTAGGCCTTTCCCAAATTATCAGCATTCAGCATGTATTCTGTATGTATACAGTATGTACACTGTATGTATATATTAATATTCATCAATCTAAATCATTTATGACAAAAACAAATGATTCCAATAAATTAATGTTTAAAAAATTAAACAAAAACGGACGGTCAACGATGTTATGAGCGTTGGAGTTGCATAGTTTGTCCACTAGAGGGCGCTCTACAATGTCCCTGTTGGCAATACTGATTTTTTTTTTGTTATTGTGTTTTTGTTCAAAGGACTTTAAGTTTGTATTTAAATACATTTTCATTATCAGAACTTTAATATATAGTTTTGTGTTTCTCTGTTCTGTTGTGACAATTAAACAAATTATTATCATATTCTTTTAGTAAGAACTCATAAAAAAAAAATGTTAGGGAAATCTGTTTATGTTTTGTTACACATTTCTGGATTTTATTTACAAAATATGTATTGGCTGACCGGAATCAGAATATTGGAAAATAACCAAATATTTGTGTCGGTATCAGCCTTAAAAATCCTTTATCTGTTGGGCTCTAGTATTAATATACACTATACTGTGTAAAACACATTTTGGCAAACAAAGATATCACATATCTTTCACAGTTGTTGTTACTTTTGCAATTTTATTTAAAATTGCTCAAACAGGCATTACATGTTTATTTTTTTCTTGATTCTTTCATCAATTTTCAAAACAAAAAATCCCATTATAGCAAACCTGACAGAACCAAATCTCTGTCATTTTTTATGTGTGTGATATAGAAAGAAAATTAAATTTTAGTCTTATTATTAGACCAATTCCATATTGCCTTAAGAAGAGTTTTAGTTTTCAGCCTATTGTTTTACTGCTACATTTTTTTTCTTGATTTCTTTTACTTTAACCTGAATTGCCGTACTAAGGAAACAGGCATCACTTAGGAAGTGATCAGGTTCTCTGACCTGTCCACCACTTTACGAATGGCATAGATTACCATTAAACAATATCACAGACCAAGGATCATTGGGGAGTTGTTAAGATGTTAAGTAAGTAATGGGTATTTTTCCTTGTTTACATCAAGGTAATGAGTTCTCTTCTAAATTACTGATTTAAAAAGACCAAAAAGTTAGGAGAAATAGTTTAATTAAGCTGTAGAAGGATAAAGTAATAGATTAAGAAATAAACTAATTTGCCCTGGAAGTAACAGAGGTAATGGGAGACGTCTTCGGAAATGAAATTCTGCATCAATGAGGAGGAAGAAAAAGCAAATATGAAACAGATGATTTCATAAAAATTGAGAGGTATGTAAAAAACAGAATCAACGAAGTCAGCGCAACAAATCCCCTAAATTATATGACAACATACTGTAGGTTGTTGAGTCCTACCCTCTAACACAACCAATAGAGGAGTTTTATAAATTAATTTCCTTAGCGGTGGCAGAAAATACAAGCTCAGACACATAAAATGAACTAGATCCGGAACATTGTACTGACCCTGAAAGAATGGCCATCTGACAATTAAATAGCAAAGGTGGATTAGATTAAGCACATGGACCATGAATGAAAGAGAGCCATCATCTTGATGCATTAAGGAAAAACTGGACAAACCCAGGGCTTGTTCTTTGCTTCAGTGGGATCTGCTCTAAAGCTGCCCTCATTGGTACGAACACAGTGCTACACTGGGTCCTGACTCACACACACACACACACACACACATACACACACACACACACACACACACACACACACACACACACACACACACACACACGCACACACACACACACACACACAAACAAAGCCTACGGTCTGTATTTTTGCTGAGGACATTGATAAGAGAGGTAAAGAGTAATTTCCCGTCTTGTCCTGTCAGAAGGGAGATATCATCAGTGATCGAGGCCAACATGATTTATTCTACCAGGACTCAGATAACCATCCCCATCTACATTCTCGCACTGTATTCATTTGCAAGCATATCTTCTCAGAGCGCCTCATCTTAGTCTCAGTTACGATTGTAGATATTACGTGCACATCAACAAAACATTTTGATGTTACTTTTTTATTACGGCTTCAAGCTCTATTCTGAGCACAGAGCGGTAATAACTTTTCATGCATCAAAAGAAAAATAGCATGTATCTTTACTTCCTTTTAAAATAATCTGTTTTGTTTCGATACAGGAATATCAGTAAGCATCTCCACATTTAGCCTGGTTGCCATAGCGATTGAGCGCTACAGTGCCATCTGTAATCCTCTGAAGTCGCGGGTGTGGCAGACCCGTTCCCATGCCTATCGAGTGATTGCTGCTACATGGGTGCTAGCCTTTGTCATCATGATCCCCTATCCAATCATCAGTCACTTGGAGCCTTTTCAGCGGCCTGACAACACCACTGCTCACCAGTGCCGCCACATGTGGCCCCTCGCAACAGCCGAGCAGGCCTGGTGAGTGTTTTAGATGGTGTGTGTCTTTTCAACAATCCCAATCCTTTAACTGAGTTTCACAGCTACTTTCAAAAGTGTTTACAAACATGTGTAAAAAAAAATTTATTATCATTAACCACCATAACCTGCTGGTCATGAAAGAACAAACGCCATCTATTGACTTGACAAAGATTGTATAATGTTTTAATGTTTTAAAATTTTATGTTTTTCTAGTTTGAATATTAAGATTATTACCGTCTTTTTCAGATTTAACAAGTAAGCACTTATACTTTGATTTTTTTGTAAGACCTGTGGAGATTTTGCATAACAGATAACCGAGTGTCTTAAGCATGCATACACTGTATGCTACACAATTAGAAAAAAACAGCCGGTCGTCTTAGAGGTAGCAGGCTTTTTTATTAATCCACTGGAAGGACATAGAAGGCTGCGTGTGTAGACAGTCTTATTTGCAAATTAATAAGGTGCAATATCAATGAGAATTAGACTGAGGGTTGATTGTTTTGTATAAACAACCAAAGTTAAGATATTTTGACATGAGAATAGTCATATTATATGAAATTTGTAATCATAACATAAAGAGAAAAATAATATTTTAGTTATGAATTTGAAAAAGTGGGGGAATATTTTTAGTTAATCCTAATAGTCATCACTGTAATTTGCATCTCACCGTGGTCCTATAATATCATGCACATCTAATTGACTAATTAAAAAGCACAAAATCAATTCAAGAACAAATAGAGATTAGTGATCTTCTCCAAACGACAACGCACAGTCCATACACCACAGGATCTTTTCTTTGGACTTTAAACTGGATCTATTTCTTGTTGAGAGATGATGTGCTTAAAAAAATATATATATATATATATATATATAAATATACTTTTGCAATTTGAAAATTTTAAATATCCTCAGAACAACAGAACAATATGCTATGCAACAGTCTGTCTGTTTTTTATTTTTTTGAAATGCTCCCGGACTCGAATGTACAGGTAATGGTAATACATTAATACATGAGGGGTACAAACTGGGGCTACATGAGTGCCTGAATGCATGTGGCAGTTGGATCTTTACCTCTCTCTCATGTGTCTCTTTTAGGTACATTCTGCTTCTGCTTGTGCTGTTTGCAATCCCAGGGTTGGTGATGATTGCAGCCTATGGACTAATCTCCAGGGAACTTTATAGAGGCATCCAGTTTGAGATGGACCACAAAAAAGGCTCTACTGGTGAGGCCATGAACCCCGCATGTGGAAAACATACAGAAAATAGTTGTGTAAGGTTTTAATTAAAGTGCAAGAGGGTAATTTGGCTCACAGACAAGTCAATTATTAAGCAAATACACAAGAGTACAGCAATCATTAAAAACAGTAAATGCTAGGACTCCAGTATGACCTTAGCTTTCTGCATGTGGACAACCTTAAGGGAGGGATGGACAGACAGAAAATTTAAATTTGTTAATTAACGTGCATGGATTTACAATGTTTCACATCTATTACAGAACCAGCCCTTTGAAAAAAATTTTTTTTACTTAAACTTGTTAATCCTGTTTCTATCATTGACGATAATGCTGTAACCTCCACAAACCACAACATAAAATACGGTACTGGCCACAGAACTCGTATTTAAAAAGCTTTTTATGGACCTCAAAATAATGATTTTCCTGAGAAAATGCTACTTGGGGGATTGCAATGTCATTCAATTTTTGAGTCAAATTGTGTCTCTTGATACATGTCATTTTTCTTTTTAATTTATGTGAATGATGAGGAATTTTAATTACCACGATTTCATTAGCGCTACAATTATTTAAATGTGTGCAGGTTAAGTGGAACATAACCTGTTGTGGGCATGTGAGAATGTGTCTGGGATGATAGAAGCATGAGTGCATTAGTGGATAGAATTGGCTGGCAGCTGTGGGCCTGGACTTCACCATCTGTTTAGTCTAAGAGAGAAATAGGTTGTCAAAAAAAAAGCTTGAGAGACAGAGATCATGGGGTAAAAACAGCAATAAAGGGATAAATAACTTCTAAAATAACCTCTTGGAAAATGTGTTTAATAATCCAGGAGTGGGTTGGATTTGACTTAGGGTCTGTAATTATTTTATTCAGGGTACTTTGTATTTTATCAGTGAATTGATAATGGATGATTACAAATGGGTGCGTGCATTTTCACAGAGCTGTGGTGCTTTGGCTTTAGCTTGTTCCTTTAAGATTTTTTATTTAGCAGAAGAGCACATCTTTTCCCTGTTTATTTTGTATTTGGGGTGGCGGTAGCTCAGCCTGTAGTTGGGTTGGGAACTGGAGAGTCGCGGTTCAAGTCCAGATAGATTCTCAAATATTGCACCTGTCATCCAGAACGAAATATTCTGTAACCTATTTTGCCGTCAATACTGTCGACATTGTCTTGCTTTAATCAAATCAGTAACCTACATATTTGTGTTTACCCATTTTTTGGAATTTGAATCTGTCGGCGCTATGTCACGAGTTAGCCCTCCCTGTACGTCACCTAGCTGCAGCAGCGCCGTGTCAGACACGGTTCTGGTGTGTACGAAATAGAAAAATCCACCTCGCTGACACACAACAGAAACGAGACGCTCACGCGACGCAGCCAGTGTGTGGCCGGCCACAGTTGTATGTGACTGTTTCTGTCATGCAGATGGATAGGAAGCAACAGAGAAATAACCATATGCAGATAACCAGGTCAACAAGAACAGTTCAGTAATTTGTTAAAGAAGTGAAGATACAAAAATGCAAATGCAATGCAACGCAAAAAGCAACATTGACAATATGGCAGGGAATTGATGGAAAAGGACCAGTTATATCCTCTTAAATGCATGGGGTAAGTGAGAAGTGACTGGAGACAGGGACCGATGGGCAGATTGCATACAATAAAGACAGATGAGGCAGACAGTTTCTTTGAATATTTGTTCATGTTCATAAAATGTTGTGTATCTCGGGCCATGTTGGGGGGTTATCAGCTGATGGACAGTCGGGGCAACCCTTGAACTATTAAGGAGATTGCAACATCAGCAGAGAAGCAAAGGGTGCACGCACTGAGAAATGTTTTTTAATTGACCTGTTATTTGGAATCAATCCTTTTGACACTAGTATGGATACTCAAAATAACACAGGATTAATAATGACATATTTATAATGTCTACAAAGTACGGTAAAAACAAACTCTCACAAAATGGAAACATAACTCACATAGGGGATCACTTTTAAAATATATATATATATATATATATATATATATATATATATATATATATATATATATATATATATGTAATTCACAGAAATACTTTTTTTTACTCCACCAGATGTGAAGAATGGACTGAACTCCACTGTGTCTACTGGCACTGATGATGGCGATGGTTGCTATGTTAATGTTGTCCAGCAGCCAAACTCAATGGAGATGAGCAACGTGGCTGCATCCAGCAGGGCAGTCAAGACGGAAAGACCACGCAGCAACACATCTGAAGCCAAGCTAGAGGCCAAGAAGCGAGTCATCCGCATGCTAGTGGTCATTGTTGTCCTGTTCTTTCTCTGCTGGATGCCACTGTATTGTGTCAATACGTGGCGGGCTTTTGATGACCTCTCTGCCATACACGCCCTCTCAGGGGCACCCATCGCTTTCATTCATTTGTTGTGCTACTCCTCTGCCTGTGTCAACCCGATTATTTACTGCTTCATGAACACACGTTTTCGCAAAGCTCTACTAGCCACGTTCTCGTGCTGTGCTGCACCTTGCCAGCCTCACCGCCGTCGTGGGCTACAGGACAACAAAGAGGATGTAATGGCAACAGGAGCGTCCATGTCCAAGTTCAGTTACACTACAGTCAGCACCATGGGAACCTGCTAAGACAGATGGATGCAGGCACAATCCGGAAGAGACAGTTACTACGGCAACACAGCACCCCACAACCTTTGTTTTCGGGCCAATTCTATACTTATAGTAACAGTGATTTGGAGTGGAAAAAAACAGGCCATGTGTTGTAGCAGAAAAGAAGCTTCACCCTGTGCGTAAAGTTATGTAGAGATCATTTAATGAATCACACAGTCTTATTAACATTATTGAAAAAAGCATTAAAAAAACATGTACAGTATCGCTTGTCACAGTGGACCAAGACATATTGTTTGCTCTGATGTTTAAGGCGAGGCAAGTGTGTGTGTGTGTGTGTGTATGTGTGTGTGTGTGTGTGTGTAGTGGTGGGCTGTATGATATGTGAGGGATGAATTCAAAAAATTTAGTAAGCATTATGTAGCTATAAAAATAGGAAGACCGTAATGTGTTAATCTGTGTTAATGATGCTAATTGCAATTGCCTTGTGGACTAAGTGCCTGGTTCTACATACTATGATATATTTGTCAACTGTTAATTTGTCTCGTTCATAACAGGCACCATAAACACAGACTAATTGTAAACTGAAGTGTTGTGAAAAGGGGAGTTTAAAGACTCAAAAAAAAAAAAAATCCTCAGAAGATAGGAATTTCCTCCGGATGGGACCTGATAAACGAGTGGATTGTCAGTTTTACATGGCTCCGCGGTTCACAAAAAACACATAAGTGGTATAAACAGTTTAGATGGGAAGTGGTGATGCCTTGGTTTGTGGTTGTAAACTGTAATGCTAGCTGCCTTTGTGTTTTTGAACTTTTAGAGACGGAATTGTCTGTATATTGTAAACATTGTTCGCTGCAATGTTTCTTTGTATTTTGTCCTTGCAGGTGAACACAGTAGCAAATGTGAGAAGGGTGACTTGACATGTTTCTTTCTAATATTAGGGCTCTAGTTTGAGGGCATTACAAAACTGACAGATAACTATCCATTACTTTGTGGAGAACATCTGGATAGGATTCTAGGTTATTTAAGAGACTATTTAACAATTCCTACATTATTATATTTCTGATGTTAGAACCCAAAAGAAACTCTATACTACACTTGAAATGAAATGAAATGAAAACACCAGGAGTATACAAATAGTAAATGCTAGTAATATGTTTTATGTGTTACAATATATGTACTGTATGGCAGCATGAAAGGGTGATGTCCACTGCAGCCTTACAGTGAAGGAGATAAACCAAGGATCCAGTAACTATACACATACGTTCAGTGATTGTTAAGTGACTTGCAGTCCCTGTTGAGCTCACCTGCAGGCTACAACATGGCAGCCAGGTTTCAGAGGTCTCTGCTTGTCAGGCCCTGTCGAGCGTGCCCGAGTCTGGCTCCCCCGATCCCCTTGTACTAATTGTGTTACAACCTCAACCCTGCCAGGTTGAACGACTGAGCATATTTCACTGAGTGCACCAAAGCACAATGCTGTCAGCCTCTCACATAATAGATAGATGAAGTTTGGCCTGCCTTTGTGAGCATTTTTTGGAAGAAGAAGAAAGCTAGCAGTTTTTCATGTGCACCGTTCCCTTTGTGTTTAAAATATAAATGTAGTGAAGCATTTCAGTGAGACTGAACTACTGAAAGAAAGAGAATATTTCTCTACACTGACTGAGACAACCTTACCTTCACATGTGTCCAGTCAATGTCAAGAAGAGGTCAAATTGACTGCTAATACATTACCTTGACCTTCCCCTTGTCTCACTGTACATACTCAGGCCCCATGAACTTTGAAACACAAGAGGCACACATTCATCAAACTGATGACATTCGTCTATGGTCTTGATGTCCCTGTGCTGATTACCACACGGGCATCAGGCCTCTGTATACATGGTTTTGATATTACATATGTGCAAACAATGAAGTGAAAGTGATATCATAGTAGATAAAGCGTGTTCTCAAATGAAAATGCCCATCTGATTTAAAAAACGAAAGAGAAATAATGTAATGCCACCGTCTGTGTTGTTGTTTATGTGGCACTTGGAAAGTGCCTTGTTTTCATGTAGAGGCTGATTTCCCTGCAGTGTCATTGAGAACATTATGATTTGTTCCCCAGTCCGCCCCTCATCCAGTCACCACAAGTATACACACACACTTAAACTGGTTATGATGCACTTGCTCACAACTAATTATAGACAGATGCCAATAATTAGTTATTTACCTCTTTTACAAAATGAATACTGGCCATGAAAATTAAAGCTCAGTATGAAAACAACTGGCCGAGGAGGCCTCGGGGAAGACCTAGGACTAGGTGGAGGGATTATATCTCCAACCTGGCCTGGGAACTCCTCGGGATCCCCATGCCGGAGCTGGTTACTGTGGCTCGGGAAAGCGAAGTTTGGGGTCCCCTGCTGGAGCTGCTGCCCCCGCGACCAGACACCAGATAAGCGGACACTACTACTTTTTTTTTACTACATTATTTGTAACATGTATTCATCTATCAGAAACGGTAATGGTAAATCTATCCTGCACAATATCTACAGACAGGTGTTGCCCACAGGCTAACGCTGCATTAATTAACATGTTTTATATAACCAATAGATCAAACTACTATGTCTAATGTAAATGAGGTTGGTCATAATGATGAAGACACACATAATTGTCACGTATAATTGCATCATTGCGGCTTTACAGCGTTTTTGCCTGTTTTGGATGTTTTTATTTTTATTTTCCAGCCCATAACTCTGCTCTTATCAATCCCCACAGCAAACAGCTGTTTTCAACAAATAAACTGACCGTATGATACCTGCTTAGCACCACACATAGTGACTATCTGGTGAACATCAAGATTGTTCCACTGCCCCGAGAGGTCAAAACATCAATTATTGAAGATTTAGGGTTAGGGATGAAATATGAACTGAGCGTACCAATCCTGCAGAAGGTTAAGTGAGGTAAATGAGACACTTTAGGTTCAAGGAAGAGTACACATATGCTAATTTAAATGTCTCCTTTTATCAGGATTACTATGGTATGTAAATATAAAACAAGAGGGGTTCACCTGTTCACTGATTACTATCAGGGATTCTTTTCACATTCACACAAGTAATTAATCATGTTCAGTCAAAACAATGAGGCGCCCTTTATAAAGTGACAAGCCCCGACTCATTCTTGTGATTAATAATAATAATAATAATAATAATAATAATAATGTATCCTTCATTAGTCCCACAAGGGGAAATTACAATTTACATTCTGTTGTTATTACACACATTACACACAGGCCTAAATTACTTAAGTAATTAATTACTATGTCCGCCCTGCTAGTTTAACTACCCTCTCCTCTGTTTGGATTATCTGCTGAAACTCTCCTCACTGCTTGGATTGCAGAGCAGAGCCTGCTCCTCCAAAAAAGTGTGACCATTTCTTACAAGAAATGTTCCTTTTTGACTTTTGACACAAGTGTCAAATGGGGGTGGCAGTAGCTCAGTCTGTAGGGAGTTGGGTTGGGAACCGGAGGGTTGCCGGTTAAAGTCCCCGTACGGACCAAAGTACGGAGTGTGGATTGGTAGCTTTAGAGATCCCACTTCACCTCCTGGGCACTGCCAGGTTCCCTTGAGCAAGGCACTGTACCCCCCAACCGCTCAGGGCTGATATCTCTCCATTTGTGCATGATTAGGTCTCTGAGCATGTGTGTGTATTTCAGACCTATGTGTGGTGATTACTAACAAACAGAGTGTAAATTGTAATTTCCCCTCTGGGGGTGTGAGCAAATGTGAGCAAAGCCAGGTGCATTCATGATAAATCCGCTCAGCAGTGGTGAAACGATAAAAAAAAAAAAACTTGGTTATCTGATTGCAAATAAAACTAATTGCTTGAATGCCAAGGCAATGTCATGTATTATACATGTTTGTATCGTGATGGTTATAATTTATTTCATATTTCCATTTAGGAAACGTTATTTGATAATTAAGTTACTTTAAAAGTAGGAGATCTACTATTATCTTTATTATAGAGATATTAACTTTCTTACTTTTACATAGTTTGATCAGCCTGTTAGGCGGCATCCAACAAATCATCCAAATTAAACGTCAAAATATGTTGTCCGTGCCCTCAATGACCACAAACAGAATGGCAAGTGGACATCATTTGTCTAGGCCTTTCAAAACTGTTACAAATCACAATTGGAATATAATTCTGTTTTATGATGCGCCATGCTACAGGTAAGGTTTGTTTAAGTATAGGAAATAATCATGGTTTGGGTTAATATTTGGTTTTGGTTAGGGGACAAGTTGTTATGTTCTTTTTGGGCACTTGCTGAAAAGACTAATGCTGTTGTTTTTCTCAAGGCCTTGGGGCAACCCCTCACTTGTCTCATGTTAAAGATCCAGTTATATCCATTGTAACCTGTAGCTCAGTGCTGGAATGACTTCTTAAAATAGTGTGTAATTGAGGTAATTTGACTAAAACAATTTTATTAGAAATAAGTACAAGAGTACAATATGAAATACCGTAAGAAAGCACTGAAACTGCATTTTGACACAGGGCTTTACAACAAGATTAGTTAATAATGTAGGACCTGCCTTTGTGATTTTGATTTTGTGGTGCAAAATCACTTACACATTTGCAATTAATCCAATTACCAAAGCTACACTGAAATTGAGGCTTTTGGAACAGTTTCCAGCGTTGCCTTACCAGTGCACATATCCTTATAAAATGTGAAGCTCATTGACGTCACAAAAAATGCTTCATTGTCTCTTAAAAGCACCAGAAAAAACCCACGATGCAGACAATTTTTAAGGCTGTCACAAATATCTTTGTTGTTGAGTGATGCGAGAGGAGCAGAATTGACAGCTCTCGTGCACATACGCAGCAAGTTGCAGTGTAACCTATGTTTTAATATAGTTTTCAGGGTTGTATTATAATGAAGATGCATTTGCCATATCAACCATCAAATCAATATGATCCATGCGGAGTGAGTGTAGAAATAATATTGTGGAACATACCGATGAGGACCATGTTGTCTGGGTACTGTTTCATTAGTGTTGATGTTTGTTGTCTCTAGGATGGATTTTGGATTAGTGCAGCCATCTTTCTGTTAATGTCAGCGACAAAATGTGGAGACACAAGCCTTCCTTAACAACATGCAAATATGAATTGTATCCGCTTAATCTGTGCCCATCCCTGTTCATCTGTATCCTTATTACTGTAATGTACACATAGTATTCTAAATTGTACTGAAATCAGGTGTTAACAATATGACATATTAATATAAAGTATCTTCTTGTATATTTGCTATGTGATATTCTGTGAAGGAAAGAGCTGATCTTGTGTTTTAGTGATCTGTAGTAGTGTTACATGTTTCTAAGCAGTGTTCAGGCCGTAGGCTCATATGGGATGAACAGGCATGAAGGGTTAGAGGAGCATACAAGGGCACTTTTAGATTTTATCGAACGGTCACAGGGGCCAGGCCACCATTGCCTTAAGTGTGTTTTGAGTGTACAGTATCTCTGTGTGTGTGTGTGTGTGTGTGTGTGTGTGTGTGTGCATGTGTGCGACTCATGCGTTTACTGTGTGTGTACATTAGTCACTGTTGTTTCAAGCAAAACGAGACGAAAGCATTTGGCAGCCTTGTTTACCCATCCATGGAAAAGACGTGTACAGAGCTTATGCTTCGACTATTGCCCTTTTTGAAATGGAAACGGAAAAATTGCTGATGTGGTTTTCCTGGCTATATTGTCCACGCTGTTATCTTGACAAGTGTGTTTGTGCTGCTTTGACGCTATAAGGCCTCAGTGGTTACTTGTGGTTTGGAATGTGTAGTTTTCTGTTCTGGTTTATGCTCAAGATGGAGGAGGTTCAACAGGTCTACCTCCCTTATGACAGCGCAGATTTATTGCTATTATGGTTGTCATTAAAGACACCATTTGTTGTTTCTGACTTGGCAGACAGAAGGTATGTGCTATCTCCTTGCACGAGAATCATCTGGATAGCATTTGTGTATTTAAGTATGACAAATGTGTGTCTGTGAGTGTGTCAGACAAGGAGCCAGGATCATAAAGTAGAGGCCGATTCTGAGCCGTTTGTTACACGTGATCGTTGAGATTTGATTCTGGCTGCTGTGGCTTACTAAATTGTTAATCCTCATGTCTGACAGATTAGCATTTTGTGTTTTTCTATCTGTCTCTGTGTCTCTCACACACACAGTTATAAATGCATTTTTACAACTGGTCTATGGTAGTACTTAGCTTTGCTTTTTTGTGTAATGTTATTCAATTCTAATAAAGTCTCTATGTCAAATACCAAATCTCCTCGTGCATTCTTCACATTCTACTGCAACCAACAATTTAAGTGGTAAAAGACCATGCTGAAACTCTAGAAGTTAAAGGAGTTGACTCTCTCGTGCTTATTTTGTAGTTCTGCTTAGAATGGTCTTAATGAAATCATAAAGAAACTTAGCTGCTCTTTACATGGCTCAGGTCTAGCATTTCAAAACACCAGTGACACATAACATGTAAAAACGTCTATATAATTTACTACTAAAATAACCACTTGGCCTCAATGGACAGTAAAACGCACAAAAAGTTGCAACACAAGAATTTCATCACACTGTAATGAAAGACTGAGGAGAGATGTGCTGATTTAGCTTGACCTTCAAAACACAATTCTCTTCCAGTTGGCATCTCTTGACAGCCTTTTAATTGTAATAGATAACAGTGCGTGCATGACGACATACTTGCTGAAAACACAAATAAGATGACAGGGTTACAGATAACAAATTACTATTTTGAGGAAGTACTTGCTCTCAATACAGCATCTCTTAAAGATAAAAGGGTTTTGTTATTCCTACCTGTCAATAATGACACAAATCATTTCAGGCCCAAAGTGAATAGAACATTACATTTATCTTGTCTGCTGATGTCATTGAGACACAGTTTGGCATGTATAAAAACAAAACACTTGAAAGACTCAAAAAGGTAAAGTGTTGGTTGTGCATGGCAGGTTTAGTTTGTTCCTAAAATGAGAAACAACTATTGATCTCTGTGGATCATTAACTACTGATAATTGTTAGCCAGTACTTCTCTTCCTGTTGCACATCTACCAATCATCACCTCAGTGCAGACCAAGTATGGGAGGTCAAGGAGGTCACAGAATGCCTGAACACTCTCCTCATGGGGTTGGATATGTCGCCGTCAAATGCACAGACAACTACATATTATTGTTCTTTATGGACAAGCAAACAGTCATGTGTGAAGATGGTGTACAGGATAAGGCTCAGGACACACCTTTGAGGGACACCAGTGTTCAGGATGAGGGTGGAGGATGTTTGTTTTCCCAGCCTGATTATAGAGGATACTGATTATTCATCAGTTTAATTTGGCAAAATATTCCCAGTTCAAGGAGCCCTAACAGCAAAGTTTGGTCCCCTTTAGTCTTGCAGTACACCTTGAAATGACTACTTGAGACTGTGCAGGTTGATGACGGGAGAGTAATTCAGAGCTATTATCTTGGCATCCAAAAAGAATAATCTTAAAAAATGATTCTGTGACTTACTGGTAGCCAGTGTACATGTAAATACATTAAAAGAGGATTACTATCAATTTTTTTGTTAGTTTGTCTGCTGCATTCTGCTGCATTTGTAAAAACCCAATCTTTGACTATCAGCAGTGTGATTTGTCTCACTACCATTTCAGTCACGTAATCACACACACTAACATGTCATCAACGCCTTTTCTTTCAAATCAGCATTTTTTGGAGCTGTATAACACTGGAACAGTCCATTGCATCCATCAGCCAAGAACATTACCTTCAGAAACATCACTTTAACTTGCTTGTGCTCAAAGAATGATTGACAGAAACACATTTATCACTGCTGTGTTTGCTTTGTCACATCAACAAATGTTGTAAATCGTGTGCCCGGCTTGTGGTAGTAACAATATATTTGAATGAAAATGTCAAAACATAGCAATGATCTGGCTTTACTTGGCACAGACGTGTTGTGAGACCAATGTAAGTGGTATGAGTAAATTAAATTGTCTCCCCGAGTGTCAAACTTCAGGCCCACGGACCAAATCTGGCTTAGTTTATGACTCTTTTTCGACGTTCTTGGCAATTTTTTTTCTCAATATACTTGACAATATTTCCAACATTTTGAGGGCTTTTCTTTAAAAAGTGTTTGAATGTTGTTGTTTTTTTAAATATAAAGATAGTTATTTTTATATGCATTGGTCGTGTAAACAACTTTTGTTATTTTGTGTTTTATGTGTTACCCAGGTGATATCTCAATGTTTAAATGTATCCATTCCCCTTTTACCTTGTTTATGTCTTTTGGGAATTGATATGTCTGACAAGTGGAATAAATAGAAACTTATGTACATAGATCTTACTTTGATCGCAGCCAGGTAAGGCATAGCTTTAAATGGTAAGGCTTCCAAACCTCCAGCAATGGTCCACTGGTGGAATGAACTCTCACACTACTTTGTTATGGACAGCATTTTTCATAAGAGTAAAGACAAAAACCTCTGACTATTTCAAGATATGGCAATCTCATAGAGAATTTGACTTTGTGAATTTTTACATTAATGATAGGGACTATGGAAACAGTGTTATCGGATTGCATTTATTGTGATGTTTGAGCTTTTTGTTAGATTTTTTTTATGTCTTGTCTGTTTTGTTCTTTTGTGAAGGACTTAAAATATGAGGAATGCGATATGTATGTAATTGTTCATTTTATTTTTGCAAATAAATAAAAGAAGACAAAATAGTGTGCAGTGTTGGTCAGTGAAATATGGGCAAGGTGTTGTCGCATTCAGCTTAAAAGCCTTGTGCTTATCTGACCATGGACCTCACAAGCATTCAGTCAGAGAATTGTTGCCCTGATCATTTTTCAGATAGGTACAGTCTATGTCTCAAACGGTTGTAAACACAGTGTCCTTGTGTAATATAAGCTTTTCATTGTCTGGCTCCGTTTTATACGGTATCCACAGTCTCTTGTGGTGACTTTGTCAAGATGCTACCTTCGGTCTTAACAAGGCCTTAGTTTAGTTTTTTGAACATAGAAGAGCTGAACTGTTAATTTTTCTATGCGAAAGGGGCTGATGATTATTCTGGTTGACAAAATGTTGTTTAACACATTTATTTTCCGTATGCTATACTAAAAGCTCCGTTTGAGAATTAATGCAAGGGAATTCTAAAAATGTAAAATAATATTATGGTGTAGGATTAAACCTGATTTCTTTTTAGCTAGAGGGTGTGATTTAAAGTTTTCTTTCATAATTATTCTCATTATCATCTATCCAAGATCTTCCTTACTAAAAGTGTTTGTTTATTTTGTAAAAAGACAAAATAAGTTTAACTAAATCAGAAGTAAAAATTACAGAGGTGAACAGAAAACACCAAAGTATGGTTACATATTTTACCTTGTCATTTGCAAGTGTATTCATCATTTCAAGTGCTAACTGTGAAAAAGAAATGTTATTACAAAACAAAATATGATTTTTTTATTTTCATTTTTTTTAAATGTTTTTTGATTTCACTTTTGTGAGAAGACAGTTTTTATTTAAACAACTAATATTGGCCACGTAGAGATTAAAAAACAGTTAAATGTAATGGGTTAAAACCTTTAATCCCTACGGTATATGAGATAAAAGCAGGCAGACAGACACAAGGTGTGACATATGTACAAAAATGCCGACAGGTAATTATGCTGATGTCACAGTAACATGCTAACAGCCAGGCAAGCAGAAAGCTGGACATGCAAAGCAACAGAATGACTCACATTTCAGAGTCTTTTTTTAGTAGACTTGTTTTTAAATGGAACATTTCATCAGTCAATTTCAGTAACTTAGCAACTAACTGTGATAGAGAGGGACATAAGATCTTTTGTTTGTGTCACTGTGATGGGATGCAAACTTCTTACCAGATGCCTTGATCGCTGTTCTCTGTTGTTTTAAAATGATGTGCCATCCAGATCTCCTATAAAAGACAGGATGGCGGAATGTACACATCTCTATTCTCTAGCGTCAGCCATCTTTATTAAAACAAATTCAACCCAAGCGCTCCTTGGTGACATGGTTGATTACATTACAGTTGATCATTTGTCTATCATCGTATAAACCCTGCCCTGACAATTTAACTGGTCCGAACAGCTCTTGTTTGAGCATAGTTGCTCCACAACGGATCAAGTCCAGACCGAACTTCCCGCCCTCAAATGTTAAGGCCAAGTTTGGCTGGCATCCAGGCTAATAGCCTACTGTAGGCCTATAAGAAAACTTACAATTGATTTAATTTAATATCCTAATAATGGATGATATATAACTAATAATGGCATCTCTACACCTCTACAATGTCACAAAAGGATCTAGTTGCCAAAGACTCTTCTCATATTCTTTTTATCATGCACTTGAATAAAAATGTATTGTTCACTGAACTTTATCCTGATTGAACTATTAGTTTAATGATAGTTGACGGGCAGGAGAAACACCAGAAGCACAAGCCAAACAGTGTAGTAGACAAGCGGAAAGTTTCATTAGTTTCAATCAGTTTAAAATAAAGAACACTAACTAAGCTGTATCAATAATACTATCTTCTTCTTTATGGCTTATTCTATTGGTCGAGGTAGGGCATCTGGTGCTCACAATGAGCAGTCTTTGGAGAAATTGGAGATAACAGGATTGGGTACTGAGCCTTACCTTCATCCTCCCTCCGTATTCGGTCTGCCTGACTTCAGTCCACACGATCTGTACCAGTATGTGGGAAACGGAGTACCCCCATACACTGGTGTTGATCTCACAGCTTTTAAAAGTCTGGATGCTTTACCAGTTCTTTGTAGCTGGCTGGACAACAGGTACGCGATGCTACGCTTAAGGCCGGGGGAGGTACCTCATAATGGCAAAGATAAGACATCAATGTAGGGTTAATTTTGTCTCAACATACTGTATATTCTTTACTTGTAGTAAATATTTATGTAACACATAGCCTATGTTTTTAAGAGGACATGGTCGGTTGTGGTTACCCACACACTGTTGGTCACTGGGTGAGCCAATGCAACTTTCTAATGGATGCTTGGATGCATCCATTAGAAAGTTGCATTGGCTCATACGTTAATCCATGCAGTTAATCATGTAGTGTATATGATCAGTAACCATAAATAATTTTAACGTCTAGCCATCTTCTTATGCGTGATTGTAGTTGCTGTGTAGCCTATATTAAGATTTGAGTGGTGGATATTACGTCACGATGGGCAGCAGCTAGCAAGCAGTCAAAAGCTAGCTACAGCTAGCTGGTCGGCTAGGCCGGGGTAGGAGCTCCGCAGACAGCATTTAACTCGTTTTTTACCTTTTTGAAGCTAGTTTCAGTGCCGTGTCATCTTTAATTTAACCAATATTTTTGTATGTGTGTTAAGTTAAAAGATCAAGGGAAAGGCTTTCTTTTTGGAATATGTAGCTAGCCAGGTCAGTGAATAACCAATGACAGTCATGTGGGTCATCTTTGGGTTGACATGTTAACAGGAACAGCTGGTTAGCACGGCAGCTAGCTGGTATGGATAAAAACAGAAAGGCAACACATACACATACTTGTGTTGGTGTGGAATATTCTGTAGATCGTGTATGTGAGACCACAAACACAAACAAACACGTACGCGTTTGGCTTGCCGTCCGTCTACAGCTTAGCTCTTCCGCCATCTGTCATGGCGTTCATAATTCACGCAAGTAGAGCGTGACTTCACGTGCAAAGGGTCTATACATTCAATTCCCTTTGAAAATTCTTTAAATTATTGGTGCTGTCCCATTAGTGCAATTAACGGTGACTGTTTCTATCTCTCATTGGAATTCCTTGCGTGGTGTTAAACTGCTCAAGCTGTCAGTTGTCTTTCAACATGTTATTGCAAAAAAGATTTCCCACAATTACCTCACACTCCCACCAACCAAGAAAGTAGCCTACTGGATGAAAATTATAGTAAATAAAGTCGTAACATTTGCACACTAATCTCCATTAGTATGTACTGCACCTAGTAAACCATAATATATGTGAGTCAAACTTTACTGTTATGTGCTGTAGATTGGCTATAATCCTCTCCAGATGTGCACCCGTGCCAGTGATGTCACTCCCACAGCTGAAGCTGCTCATCTGTAATCAGGGAGAAACAGTAAGTGACCACACCCAGCTTCAATAGGAAGCTGCGTGTTGCTCTGTGAAACAGTGTAGCGATTAATGGTTTTGTGAACCAAATCTAAATTGTTTTGTTACTTAGTTCAAAACGTTGCTCTAAAGTTGAGTTTTTGATGAATATTTGTCTTAATTTATTTTTTGTGGCAATCTCTTTCATTTTTGCCCTGTTGGACAAATAATTATTTAATTATTTTATCCTGAACTGCTTCTGCCTGTCCCTTTTTTTCCCCCTGGATTTATTTAATTGTTAGATTCCTAGACCTAATAGGGGCATAATGGGGACCTTTCATCCGGGATCTTCTGAAAATCAAGATTGATACGTTTATTTTTCAAGTTTAAAATAAATATACTGTGTGTATATATATATATATATATATATATATATATATATATATATATATATATATATTTTACATTTTTCATTGTCGATAAGTAAGTCTTGGTGTTTTATATTGCCTTTACTTCCATTTAAAACTGCTTCCTTAGTCTAGATAGGATAGTGTCTATCTGGGCTTAATCAGCTGTTCCTTCTAGCAGTAACTTATTATTTTGCCTTTTTAATTTTTATATTGCAGAGTCAATACTGGATGGAGACGGCGCACTCCAAAGGGGGCTGGCGTTTCAGCCGCTAAAGTGTGGCCTGTAATTTTCCTCTAACCTGGTACGGCGTCGGAAGATAAATAGTAACAAGGAACAGGATTTATTTAAAGAACAGATAATTTTAATTTCCCCACTGGGGATCAATAAACAGCATAAATAAAAATTATGAATGAGCAGAAACTGAGTTTGTTGGCCTTAAGTACAATAACTGTCCTAGTAAGCAATAATCTGGCATCAGGAGTCTGTAAGCCCGGTGTCTTTATGACACAGGTAATGAGGAGATTGTGTGCAGCTGAGTCCAATCACTTGGATCTCCACGACGCCCAAGACACACCCACACACAACACAGACAACAACAAAACATACGGAGCCACCGCCCTGGCTGTGACAGACTTAACTTTAGGTCAATTTGATACATTTAAAAAGAATGAACTGCATGAGATTGTAGAACATTACCTCATATCCATTTCCATCTCCCTGTGCCAGCTGTTGCTGCATATAACAGTTACTGTATTTATTTCTGTGTCCCTCCTAAACACAAATTTGTAACTCCCTCATTGTCTGCACACCAACCATCACTTTGCCAGTTTGTGGCATTATTTAGTTATTGGTCTAACATGTTTTTGCATTATGTTCCCTTACTTAGTTATACTTGTACTCTACACAAAGCATTACCACAGCTTCTCACTAGCTGCCCCTTTTTTAAATAATTATTTTTGTTAACTAAGTCAATTTACTGCTATAATTGTTGTCCATCATCATACTCATAAATTCAGAAAGGGAAGAAGAGAAAAGAAGACAGACTAAGAGGGAAAGCCGACCATGTAAAACCTCCCATGAAAGGACATCAAAGCTGTAAAAAGGGACATAGATTGGTTACTTTTCCATATCCTCTTACCTAATTGCCACATTGAAAGACAGAATTGAAAAATGGAGCGCTCCGGAGAGCCATGGAAATACAGACAAGAGTGAGTTTTAATGCAGTGTACAGCAATTCCACAGACGATGATGGAGCTCTGTGGAGATATTATTTCCACATAGCTAAAAGCCTACCTCAGAGGAGACCAAGTTCTCTTGTTTTCTAAAATAATTTACAATCCATTATGGAGCCCCTGCATTTCCTGCCTAGAATATAAATACTCCAATGATTATAGTTCATTTACAAAATTAGGCTGTTTGAGGAATTTGACAACTTCTCTTCTACTGTAATACACAGTGCTGGAATAAATGCAAATGGATGTGACACAATGCCATCAGAATGAAAGCTGTTTAAGACCCTTGAATTTAACTTTTACTTTTTAAGGTCTTAACCTTCCTCACACTCAGAAACAAATAACATGTGCTAAAACTGCCTTATTATATTGGTTGGAGAGTGGGTTATAAGGAGGTTTTACAAATGGGAACATTGTTGCCTCCCTAACCTGGTGGTAAGGGAACTAGTCATGCTGCATTTATTGTCACCATGAAGTTATGTACATATATGTATATAGTATGGCAATTAGAGTGAGACTGTCTTGTCCCAACAAACAACCAAATGAGTTGTTTATCAAGCAGCAATTATGACCCATACGTAAAAACGGAACTATGTTACGTTCTACAGGTGCGTAACGTCAGGTAACCTAAAATAATGTACTTATTTTAAGCATATGCTTTCGATGAATTGAGCTTTCTTGAAGGCTGCAGATTATATCCTCACACACCTTTTAACATACAGACAGAACATTGTAGACTTGTTGCTACATCAAAGATTGCTGGGTCTGTAATTCGGTGAGTTGTGTCTCCACACTCCAAAAGGTGGCTTTTTTATTTTTTACATTTCAGATAATATGGATCAGGAAACACTGTGAGCTGAGCAATCAGCCCAGGCAGCCTCCTAATGCAACTACTTTTCCTCTGGAAAGCAAGCTTCCTGTTGAGCTGGCACACACTGAATGTTGTGGAAGTTTCTGTAGCAGCAGAGTGTTTTTGAGAGTGAAACAAAAATAAGAAAGTTGAGAACTGAAACCAAGTTTGGTCTTGTATTTTATTTACACCTAGATGTATAGGAATAACAATTTCACACAGCACAGCAGCACGAAGTGGAAAAGTCTTCAACGAGGTAGAAGAAAAAAAAACTGGCTTATGTACATCCTAGAGTGTAAGATGAACCCCTTTGTTACCCCTTTCTTTCTGATGGACAATCTAAACACATGTCTGGTGCCACTTTGCTTCTTCCCCCCTGCACACCATTCAGCCCAATGTTACCAATCCCGTTTAGTTCAACTGCCAAGGAGTGAAAGAATATGCAGGGAGAGATAGTTTACGGTGACCTTGAACCTTATCTAGTCCCATACGTAAAACAAAAGTCACACAAAAGATTCAAGCATGTGAGAATCAACCCAAAAAAAGGGGCAAAAAAAGAAGATTATTAGAATGTAATTTTCCAATGACATTCCACCCTTCCGATTACAAAATATACACACTAAACAAAGGTACTTCCAATATAAGAACATATTTTGCAAACAACTGTTTTTGTGGTTACAGTAAACCAAGACTGTTGTGAGGAAGCTAAAAGGGAGAAAACATTACGTTAAATATTTACACCCTTGAATCCTTGTCAGAGGATCTGAGTCAAAGTCAGAGTCAGAAATATGGTCCGGAGTTGTGTTCAATGAGTCAGTGGAAGTTTTGCATATGACATCACAAAAGAAGAGCTCATGTAAGACATTAATTTCTTCACAATGGGAATAACGCAACAACAGACAAGCATTACCGGGACAAATATCACTAACACAGTAGAGCCAATAAGTAAGAGCCAAGCTTTCCATCCACCAGAAGGGAGCCAGGCTCAGAAGTCAAAACCTTCACTTGTATCCTTCTCCGTCATGCCGTGAAACAGGTCATTCAAATGGTTAGTCAAGTGTATCAAGTCGTCAGAAATGTCAGGAATCTGCGTTTTGTATGTTGAAGTAAGTCAGCAGAGGTCTGTTCTGTGGTGTTGTCGGACAAGGGTTGGCCGAGAAACCATAGTAACAGAAACATGATTATTGCCAACAAAATAAACACGCAAGACATCTGAGGGGGCCCCCTGAATGCCATGGACGATTTCTTCTTTCTTCCACGTTCTTCTGGTGTCAGAGGTTTGTCCACTAACAGTCTTTACCACTGTCTCGTTGTTTTTCTCTGGCAAAGGTGTGTGTATGTGTGTGTGTGTGTGTGTGTGCAAAGTTCCTTTCTGGGCTGTTCTCTGAGCCATTCCCCATTTTTCATTTAAACACACAGCTTTTCTAAGTCTAATCTATGTCATCATTGATTTAAAAATGTTGCTACATTAGGGTTTATCAATTCAATAAGGTTCATACAGATAGTTATAGTGGACAAAGAAAGTAAAAGTACTGATTCCAAACTATAAACATTTTCTGTTACCATCAATATTCCATTGAAAATATTATCTAAGTAAGAAAAGTATCATACAAATACAGTGGTGCTCAAAAGTTTACATACACATGCTTAAGTTGACTAAAAAGAGGAATAAAAAAATCATGTTTTGGAAATTTATTTTAATACCTAAATTAAAAAATGAGGTAAAATCCAACCTTTAAGGACACCAATTTTCTTTGTGAATGAATAACGTATTGTAAATAAATAAATGTTCTTATTTAAAATACAGGGGTCATAAGTATACATACCCCTATGTTAAATTCCCATAGAGGCAGGCAGATTTTATTATTAAAGGCCAGTTATTTCCTGGATTCAGGATATTATGCATCCTGATAAAGTTCCCTTGGCCTTTAGAATTAAAATAGCCCCACATCCTCACATACTCTTCACCATGCTTAGAGATAGGCATGGTTTTATTTCAGTTAGACTAATACCTGGTTTGATTTGCATTGAGAGATGATTTTATAGAAAGTATCCCATGCCTATCTCTAAGCATGGTGAAGAGTATGTGATGATGTGGGGCTATTTAATTCTAAAGGCCAAGGGAACTTTATCAGGATGCATAATATCCTGAATCCAGGAAATAACTGGCCTTTAATAATAAAAATCTGCCTGCCTCTATGGGAATTTAACATAGGGGTATGTATACTTATGACCCCTGTATTTTAAATAAGAACATTTATTTATTTACAATACGTTATTCATTCACAAAGAAAATTGGTGTCCTTAAAGGTTGGATTTTACCTCATTTTTTAATTTAGGTATTAAAATAAATTTCCAAAACATGATTTTTTTATTCCTCTTTTTAGTCAACTTAAGCATGTGTATGTAAACTTTTGAGCACCACTGTATGTACTTAAGGTTTTAAAAATATAGAAAAAGGCCTCACTTTTTTTAAAAAACTGGAAATGATCAAAGCAGTCAGTCAACTAAGTGATTAAGCAACTCATCATTTCAGCCGGACTTGTAGGTCTATATATTTGTTTGATGACAATAAACATTTTTCACAAGAAATTTTTTTCTTTTTGTGTAAAGAAATCCCAATTTGTCTTAACTAAAATATGTCAGATTACAATAATATCTGGAAGCGGTTTGACAAAACTCTGCTACAATCGTTAATCACCTATATAAGACTCACACTGGGGAAATTCCCTAGTTAAAGCAGCTTAAAATCTCAATCACAAAAACATATTTACTCTTTGTCAGCTTTATTTTGTCAACTTCTAATCAACTGCATTTTAGATTTTTAGCACTTTACTTTTGCATTTTCACAATTTTCATCAGCTTTTGGCATTTTGTAAAACAGCATATTTACTCCATTAACAGGAAAACTACCATTTAAATAGCTCTCAGATAAAGGCAAGCAGTAGGTCAAATATAATTAACTTCTGAGTGAAAGTAGCTGTTAAATTTAACTCCTCAACCATCCATCTAAAGGAAACTCATTATCTTAATTCCAAAGTACATTTATCTCTCTAGTAGCTCTTTAGTCTGTGAAGCTTCGATGTGTGCGCAATAGGAGCTCAGTCACAGTCTTCTTAGACTCCTCCTCACTGAGCTTGTAAAATCTGAGCCAGTCTCTCATAGACTGTCATCCTGTGTACTTCTCTCTCTCTAATGCTCTTCGCTCATTTAACAACGCTTCTTCTTCTTCCTATCACTTTTCCTACACTCTTTTTAACAACGTTCACCACCTTTAATTTACCAAGTATATTATATCTTAATAGTTGAAAAGAATCATACTATATTATCTCCTACTTTTTATAAGATTTATCTTTAACTTATTTTATCTTTAACTTCCCTCCTGAATTACTTGATTTGTTTAAGAGCCAGGTAGCATGTATGGAGTTCACCCGAGCTGCGTACCCTTAGTGTAGTGATTCTTGTCACTGGAGACACTCTTATCTAAATCAAAGGATTACAGTATTTGTTACCTGATATGGGAACAAATCACATTACATAATTTATAAGAAGAATGTGTATCAAAATCATTGCTGAACCTAAATTCCACATGCATAACTCCGGTACATTTTTAGCAGTGAGAAGCAATATGTTACCAGTTGGTCCTCACACAATAGTGTGTCAGGTGGGTGTCCTCTTGTCGTCCTCTTGGCCCAAGTCCACTGTGTGGAGGTGCTGCAGCCAAAACTGCCAAAAGGAAAAAGGAAATCAAGGTTAGTGAGAGGTCTGTCAGAGAGCTCAGGTTGTGGCATGCTGACCACCTGTTGCTGTGCAACACAATTGTTCCTCTCAGTTATATAATGTGGGAATTAGAAAAGCAGGGTTAAGAACAGTGCATCTGTTAGAGTGACATTTGGCAATCTAACAGAATAGTAATATCGAAGGTACCTTGCCACAGATAAATTAGTTTTTCATTCTGTTCCCACGAAATGTTCGACATGGAATGTGGAACAGGGAAGGCGACGTCTGAGAAGCCTACAGTGTTTCTGGACATATTTAATTTTTCCTCAGCGACAGCCACTGGATGGAGGCATTACCGTAAACCCAGAGTGACAGAATCGACTTTAGCAGAGAAATTTGCAACCGGATAGAGTTTGTCGCTGTGGTGTTGTAGCAACACAGAGGTCATGCAGCTCTTGTCCTTTTTAACAGTCCGCATAAAACTGTTTTTAGGGATCTGGTAGTCCCAGCATTGGGGAAGACTGGAGAGCCAAGTTCCATCCATCCATCCATCTTCATCCGCTTATCCAGTATTGGGTCCCGGGGGCAGCAGCTCCAGCAGGGAATGTCAAACTTCCCTCTCACGAGCCACATCAACCGGCTCTGACTGAGGCATCCCGAGGCGTTCCCAGGCCAGGTTGGAGACATAATCTCTCCACCTAGTCCTGGGTCTTCCCCGAGGCCTACTCCCAGCTGGACATGCCTGGAACACCTCCCTAAGGAGGGGCCCAGGAGGCATCCTTACCAGATGCCCGAACCAACTCAACTGGCTCCTTTCGACGCAAAGGAGCAGCGGCTCTACTCCGAGCTCCTCTTGGATGATTGAGCTTCTCACCCTATCTCTAAGGGAGACGCGAGCCACCCTCTTGAGGAAACCCATTTCGGCCGCTTGTACCCTGGATCTCGTTCTTTCGGTCATGACCCAGCCTTCATGACCATAGGTGAGGGTAGGAACGAACACTGACCGGTAGATCAAGAGCTTTTCCTTCTGGCTCAGCTCTCTTTTGGTTACAACGGTGCTATAAATTTAATGTAATGCCGTACCCGCTGCTCAGATTCTCCGACCAATCTCAAACTCCGTGGTCCCCTCACTCGCAAACAAGACCCCAAGGTATCTAAACACCTTCACTTGGGGTAAGGACTCATTCCCTACCTGAAGAAGGCACTCCATCGGTTTCCTGCTGAGAACCATGGCTTCAGATTTAGAGGTGCTGATCCTCATCCCAGCCACTTCACACTCAGCTGCAAACCGATCCAGTGAGTGCTGAAGATCACAGACCAATGACGCCATCAGGACCACATCATCTGCAAAAAGCAGCGATGAGATCCCAAGCCCACCGAACTGCAACCCCTCCCCGCCCCGACTACGCCTCAATATCCTGTTCATAAATAATACAAACAGGATTAGTGACAAAGCGCAGCCCTGGCGGAGGCCAACCCTCACCTGGAACGAGTCCAACTTACTGCCGAGAACCCGGACACAGTTCTCGGTCATACAAAGATTGGATGGCTCTGAGAAGGGACTCCCTCACCCCATACTCCCGCAGCACCTCCTACAGTGTCTCCCTGGGGACCCGGTCATACGCCTTCTCCAGATCCACAAAACACATGTAGACTGGTTTGGCAAACTCCCAGGCTCCCTCCAGGATCCTTGCGAGAGTGAAGATCTGATCTGTTGTTCTCTTTAATCCGAGGTTCTACTATCGGCCGAACCCTCCTTTCCAGCACCTTGAAGTAAAATTTACCAGGGAGGCTGAGAAGTGTGATACCCCTGTAATTGGCACACACCCTATGGTCCCCCTTTTTGAAGAGGGGAACCACCACCTCGGTCTGCCACTCCTTATGTACTGTCCCAGACTTCCACTTAATGTTAAAGAGGTGTTTCAACCAAGACAGCCCCTCCACACCCAGAGCTTTAAGCATTTCTGGACGGATCTCATCAATCCCTGGGGCTTTGCCACTGTGGAGTGGTTTAACTACCTCAGCAATCCCAAAATCAGTCACCATTGCACACATCTCTGCCAGGGCATATGTTTTGTGTTAAGGTAACCGTACTGCACATCCATTTACATGTAAAAACAATTTGAACAGTTTTGTTGTGGAAATCAGCTCAAACAAAATTAGGCAGAAAGCAGATGAATTTGTTATTTAATTTCCTGTTTCTGTGTTAGACCACTTAAGTCAGGGTCAAGTTCAACTTTAAGGTTAAAAGATGATAAATGAAATGTTGACTCTTCATCGAGATTATTCAATTATAGCGAAGACCAGCCAGTTAAATTGACATTGAATGAATTTGTGTAGAGAGGCAGACACACACATGCGCACCAAAATGGTTAAATTGTTGTGTGTGCTGATGTGCACACACACACACACACACACACACCACACACACACACACACACACACACACACACACACACACACACACACACACACACACACACACTGGAATTCTAATTTTGATAGGGAACTCATCTGATCAAAATAGTTCAAGGTAATTACTGATGTCACCCGCACCTCATTTCTTAATGATGACTGATAGTCATCATTAGGAATGTAGTCAGTGTAGTGTAAGGAAGGGAAGGAACAGGGAGTAATGAGCAAGTGCAATAAGGCCACTGCATGTGTTCTTCATTGGATCTTCTCTGTCAGCCTGTGGGATGCTGGTGAATGGCAAAAACAGAGCTGAATTCTAATATGTTAATCATAGAGCGAGACTGTTTTTACCAAAGGGAAATCAGTAGTTAATTTAGCACAGAGCAAAACATGCACGCTATAAACTCAGATAAAACAGTGGCACTCTGGAATGCATACATACAGAGAACATTTGCCAACACACTAAGATCAGTCCCTTTCACACATGCTTTGTAACCCTGAACTTATCTGGATGTTACCCTGAGGAGTTGTGTGTGAGAAAAAAATGTCTGAATCAGTTGGACTAGACTTTAAACAGACGTTACCATGCCAGCTCCCTGGTAAGAATACCTGTAATGTCCAAAATGCCCCATGTGTGAATGGAGCAAGTCATTTGTCCGGAGAATTCAACAAGTGAGTGGTCATATTGATGACGCTTGTATCATGCGGCTGGCGCTAAACCGGAGGAAAACAAACATCCAAGGATGAACAAGTGTGATTTACACAAAGTTGCCAAGGAAAAAGTCTTAACTGGACAAATGACAAGATTCAGGAACTTATGTCAGAAAATGTATCCAAACTCTGCTACACCACAAAACATTGCAGTTCCAAACATGATTCAGTATATGAGTTTGTGGGGGTTTGTTTGTTTGACAAGTGGCTCATAACGCTTTGTGAACTAGCAATGCCCAATAAATACACTCAAGCGTGTAGTAATAGCGAAGAGCATCCACGAATGTGACAGGCATGATGACTGTGCCATGGTATCTTGTTTTATTAAACATTAATATGTGCTTTCTGCCTCAGGCATGAAATATCTCATGAACCTTTAATTAACCTTGCAGCTCAATCCTCATCTCCTTGGCCCCTTTCCTCTTGTTCTTAGAGGTGTGGATGACCGGAGGCTGTTGTGGTCACTAGCACCGCAGGTTGACAACTCAGTTAATCAAAATCTATCTGTGCTAATTGCTGACTTCCCCTTAGTGCCTCTCACTAAAGGTAGAAACAGTGCTGGAATAAAACACAATACTCAAAAAAACAGCAAGGAAGATGAAGGTGTCTTTTGTCTTTCATCTTTCTGCCACCCCTTTGTACCTTTGGAGTCAGCATTTTCAATTTCAGAACCATTTGACCTCATTTCCTGCTTCTGTTTGATTTGATTTCACTGCTGCACGTTTTCACTTTATTCTACTTGTCTTCTATCCTGTCCACCTGATCACTTGCTTTTATTATCAAGCCATTTCATTTTGTTTATGTAGTTATTTCTGTCAAACAGGACACATTACAATAGTTGCACCTTACATTTAAAGGTTGGTAGAATAAAGGCTTGTTTGGTATTGATGTAATGTGATCAAACATCAGATGATTTGAAAACTGAGAACCTCTGAGGTTCCTCTAATGCATATTCATCTGAAGCTTCACTATATATTAATAGGCATACACACATTATGGAAACCCAGATTACTTTAAAGGCCCTGAAAACACATTTTCTCAACCAGCTTCATGTGAATGATGGGGTGCAACACGTACACATAGTTGTCTACCAACTTTTTGTAATTTTGCATTGTTTTCTCACTGGTTTGAAGTAGGAAGGCATCAGCAATATCACACATTTCTGGCAACCAATATGGTTTTAGCAATATTTGAATAAAAATGCAAAACAAATATGGAGAGGTTGACATTTTGGATTTTATGGGAAACACGTTAAACTGTTTTTCTTCATTGCCATGACAGTTGGTTAAGATATTTAAGGTCACCAGAGGATTAATTCTATTGACTATTACAATTCAAAGACAGCTGTGTTATCTGCTTATCCACTGACTACTTGTATACAGTACAAGTGGACCACTGAAAAGTAGCCTGGTGACGCCTTCAGCTTTTTGTATGACCCTTGGCTTGCATTAAACAGCAAAAAAGAATCATACAATAATTATAATAATGTTATAATTCTTCTTTGTTCCATTTCACATCATTGTTTTATTGTTTAGTGTTTTGTATTTGTTTGTTTGTAATAGGGATATCACAAAAGTAGGTATTTGGACTTGGAATAAAAGTATCAATCAATCCTGTAAGCTGAACACATTTCCTTTGTTTTCTGTGTTCCTGCATAATAAATAATAAATATTATATATTTTGTTTTATTTGGGGGGAAGTCCTTGTATTTTATTTTTTATTGACTGCCAAATGTATCTTGAATCTCTGGGACATCGCTTGTTACTGGTTGGTTCTTGAATGGGAAGTTAAAGGAGTCATTGCAACTTTAAAACTTCTGGCTGAATAAGGCCTTACCACAGCCAGGCCAAATTCTTATTTCATTATTTATAATTTGATGAGGCGTTTGCATCTTCTGCCTGTGTCAGCATGGGTTTTCTCCGGATTCTCTAGGTTCCTCCCACAGCCCACATACAGGTGCAGGTGCTTCATATGGCTCGAAAGTGTGAATGTGTTTGGTTGTCTCTCTGTATGTGTAAGCCCTGTAATAGTCTAGCAAACTGTTAAGGATGTAACCCATCTCTTGTCAATGTCATCTGGGATCAACTCCAGCCCCCTCGCAACCCTGAATTGGCTTATTGGTTACAGATGATGGATGAGTTTAAAAAATGGTAGATGGAGTTTTCAAGGACATAAATATAAGGATCTGGACACCTGCATGGAGACTGACAGTAACATAGCCTCTGCCTTTTGTCAACCACCCAACACATAACAACAGCCTGGCCTTGGGACCTCTCATCGGCGTCTCTGATGGAAAGGTAACACTGCAGACTTTGTATGATAAGGACTGGACAAGTAATAAAGTTTCCACTTCTGGGGGAAAAAGTGCATGACACAGACAACGCTCAGCCTTGAAGGTTATGCGTCCACCCACAGCAGCTTAACTAACTGGAATCCTCTGTTGACACACTGATCTGGCAGGGCTTAACTGGTGGCTCAATACAGCAAGAAGAAGAAATAGGAACACATCCAGGAGGCTTTACTCACCATGTGTCATTTGCATTGCATTCCCAATCATACACATCACACAGTGTATTGACATACTATACGTGTGTGTGCCTATCAGAAAGCAAAGGAATGACTCAGAGACTGAAAAGCCAAAAATAAAGTACATCTATTCATAACACACAAAAGAGTGAGAAACAGAGAGTGAGAGAGCAGGAGAGAGAGTCAATTATTCTATTATGCCAAATAAATTAGATTCTCAGAAGCAGAAGAGACATTCATCAGCCATGCATGATGCAAAGTCAACTTAACCTTAACACTTAGATTTTGGATCTGCATTGATTAGATTTAACTGACCTGAAAATAAAAGCAGTCAGTACAGTTACTACAGATGTACAGTTAATAAAAATCATGCAGATTATTTCTGAGCTCTTTTTTAACTTGCTTCAAGGAAAAGGTGATTAAATACATAAAACGGTTAGGCTAAAACATTGAGGTTGGTTGTTTTGATTAAATGGTTTCTAGTGTTGTGATCTTTAAACATATACTGGCACCATTTTAACAGCAGGCAGATTATAATGCAAGTGATTTATGAATCAAACAAAACCTAAAGTCTAGCACTGGATTAATCAACTGATTGTTTGATTATATGTGAGAAAGTCCTTTTGCTGCAAATGTAAATAGTGAGGAGAGAGCAAAACTGTGTTAACAGGACTGATATTTAGAAGGTCTGAGATGGGGAGCACTGCACTTTGAGCACAGTAGGGGTCAAAGCAAACACAAACGCTCATTGCTATTTTTACTCACCAAGCCGCTTAGAAGTATTTCATAACATCACTTTATATTTTACACCACTAAGCAAACATCTGTTCATATTCAGTTATCATCCTTTAAATTCAATTGGTTCTGAGGATGAACTACATATTAGGTTCAGCGGTCATGTGTTTGTCTGCCAAAATGTTTCTCTTAATCATTTGCGCTTTGTCTGAAATTAATTTGGACTATCTGTGTTTGTGAAGAGTTACAAGGGCAAGGACAAGGTCAAGGTGAATTGTATTATCCCACAAGGGGAAATTCATGTGGTCATTCAATATGCGCCCTTTTCACAACACATTCTCTGAAAACATAGACACCACAGACAAATCAATAAACACACGTGAAGAAAAGAAAAAACAATACTAACAATACTGCAGAAACGACAATAACAGAAAGTGACAATATAGAAAATGGCAATACTGCAGAAATTACAATGAGAAACCAGCATCTGACGTTGACTTGCAATACAAATACCAACAACAAATTAACAATCGTACAACATAAAGATGGCACTATTGCACTATTGCCAACATTTCAAGACAATTATACAGACTAAATATACTGTATATGTACTGTATATGTATGTGTATGTATACAGTATATATATATATATATACACAGTATATATGTGTATATATATATATTGTTTAAAGATACATTACACATATATAGGATAGTACATTATGGAAACTTGCCTCGTTGACTTTGTTGGGGACTGGTCATGTTCAGCAGAATTTTACAGATCCTGTGTGTGGAGCCTACTGCATGTGATCAAGAAAGATTGTCACCTTTTGCCAGAGTTATACATACATATTCTATTAAATGCATCCAAGATGAGCACAAATTTTGGCTTACTGATGAATCAAAGAAAGATCAAATATATAAAGGATATTGGCAGTCTAACCTAGACAACAACATCAGATCACCCTTCTGAACTTAATTGCAACACGGCAAAGCCAGGAAAATAACAATCTCAAAGAGCAGGCAAACACTAACCATCGCTACATGCCAAGGGGATATAGGAAGACAGACAATGAAACCTGTAAAGCTGATTGAACCAAAAGTAAGTGCTTTGTTTCTGCTCAGGATTTCAGAACATCCTTTGCTTTGTCTGTATTAGATTTCCTTTGCATTAAGAAAACACTTATGCTTCCCTGCTATTCCACTTCCCTCCAGGGAAAAAAGTGACGCAGAATAACTGGGTTTACAGTATGTAACATCATTTGATTGTGTCCAGGCGATATTCTGCCACGTAGCAACCACTACTGGCACTACTGTTTCCATAGCAGTTCTACAGAAATGTTGTTACAGCTTCCATTTTGTCAGCACTGTGACCAGTTTACAAACATCTTTTATCCAACATTATTCATCATTTATTGTAGCTGTTTTGCAATTGTATGCCAGTTTTTATATTAAATTATTTTTTTCTGTGATTGGTTTAGTAACCAAGCTAGCCTGGATACAGTACTTGCTCTACCTCATTAAAAAATAGGTTGCGAATGCATACATTTAAGGTAGCAATTTTGCCCTTGACTAGATTAGTTATTGTTAGTGCATGTACAACATTGTGATTGTATAGTAGGATAAACAGGAAGGCAATCAAGGTCCTCCAAAATGATAACAAGGAAGGACAAAAAAAAACTTTATCATAGAGGTTAAAGGATTTTAAAAAAAAGCCAATGTGTTTCAATATGTTTGCCACATCATTTTGGAGTGCCTGGGTTGCCTTCTTGTTCATTTGATTACCGTTTTTCTAAGAGCACCAGACAACGATCTATGTTTGAGTATACAGAGCAACCAGTAATACATTATTTCTTCCTCATTAGTATTCTAGTCTTGTACTTAATGTTCTTTCTTTTTTTTGTGTTTTTTTCTTAGCATGAGCAATTCATTTGGCAGTTGGTCTAAGGGCCTACTGTTTCTGAAATCGTAGATTTTCTAATTTACCATCATTATTATTATATGAGTTGTTGTATTAACCAATACAGTTTTCACCGTTTCATATTTGTTTCCAGTAAGAACTTTTTAAGGCCAACATTCATCATAAGCTTTCATTTGAAGTGTATTTTGCTTTTTGACCCTACATTCATAATGAGGAAAGAGGATGCATAACTAAAAGAAGGAAACGTATTTTTAAAATGATATCTGGATGAGGATTGGTGATCTACATCAGTGGATGCATGTTAAAGCACGCCTTGACACTCCTTGTTAAAGGTACTATAAGCGTGCCTGTCCCCAGAACACACTGTAAAAAAACACAGTTTCTGTAGACAGCCCGGGGTCTGCAAAGAAAAATAAACCGTGCCCACCTGCACCATGAAGCATACACAAACAATGTTCCAGTGTTCCAGCCATAACCGAGAACAAGGATTTGGGGGTGGGGTTGGGGGGTTAGGGCGTAGAAGCACAGAATGGGCTGGGATGAGGAGGAGGGAGGGGCAAGCTAGTCTAGTTTTGTTTGAAAATACTGAACTGAATGTCATCAAGAAGTAACGTCACCCAACATTGCTAAGATCACCTTTAACTGTTCTGGCATGCAGAAAAAAAAACGTTTTTTTTCAACAATTTCATTTTACATTGGGGTTTACGTTGTGTTGCCTACAACATACCAGGGTTGGGTATTACTTTGTTGAACCTTTTTGAAGATTTTGTTCAATAATATGGGCCATGTAATTGTTTCATCAGCGCGATTTGAGCCGTGTCAAGACTCAGTGTGTTGCCCAATTAAATAAAAAAATGGTCTTCTTTTTCTGGCACAAACATAAACAAACATAAGTACCTATGCTTTAGCTTTGACTTAAGTGGCATGGTAATGAGCTAATACAAGTTAGATATGTTGACATTATCAAAAGTAGCACAGCTCTACCCTCTTATGAACAGTATCATATATAATACTTGCAATATTTTTCAAGCTCCATTATCATTCAATATCTTTATTGATTACACCCTTTACCCAGGGCAGACATCGTGTTTATGGAAATATCCAGAGTACTTTGGATGAATATACAGAAGTTTCTAGCTTTGCTTTGCTCTACAAAGCATTCTATGTCACGCTCTTTCTTACATACATTTCATGACTCAAAGTTGAAGGTTCAACCTTTACAAAAGAGTTAATCAGAATCAGTCGTGCCAATCCCATGATTAGGTTAGTATCCTGTTATCAACTGTGTGAAGTACAGAAAGTGAGTTGTTTTTTTTGGTGGGGATGGTTATGCTGACTGAAAGTCACATGACGCCATCATTATAAACGTTCATGTTGGAGCAACCATTGGATTCATGAGAAATAGTTTCATTTCCCATTATGATGGTTTCTTACACACTTGGTGTGGTATGTTATTACTATATGTGATTCATTGTGGGAACCAGTTCCCCTGAGGCCACAGGAGCTGATTACTTGTGAGACAGCCGCTCCCTAGGTGTGTTCCTGCAGACATATAGCTTACACAGTATGAGAACTGTGGCTTGACAAATAAACACCAGGCATGTAATCAAGCTATATGCAATCAATGAATAGCATGTACTGAGTAGGTATAAAATAATAATTTAAGAAACTACCAGCATGTCAATATCAAGGCCGTGGTGAAGACCAACTAGCCCAGTGTGACATTGCATTGTGATTTAGCTAAAGATGACAGCGGTTTATTGATTATATACGTATTTAGTAATTATATTTTTAGATATCGATTGAGAATTTTCCTCCTTTTGATATTGAACATTTTCCAATGATTTTTGTAATTTGTTCAAACTATCACACAAAAATCTCCTCATGTTGATGTCCTCCTGAATTCCCAGTCATTGTTGTTTATTTGTATGCTCCGAGCCTGCATGAACATTACATTATGGGCAGATATTTTAACTTATCATAGTATTGTAGGAAAAGGACAGGTGTTACAAATAACATTATTGTGGATTCTGTTCTATTCAAGTGTTGTGACGGTGAGCTAGCATGCATACCCCTGAAGAATGTTTAATAAACTTTGACTTACTTGACTTGAGGCAGTTAAATTAAAATCAGCTGTCATTCATTTTATTATTCACCCCTATGCTTTTCCTATGTCAAAATATTTTCTGTGGAAAAGGACAACAATGCTTGGAAACCCACCCATGTGTTGATGCTAGGCCTTTAGGAACCAGTTGCTGGGCTTTTAGGAACCAGCTTAGAGGTCAACAAGATCACATGATTTAACCGTTTTGTAACTTTATTTAAGAAAACAAATTTGCTTTAATGTTCTTCTGCAGTGTGGAAACAACATTATGCAAGTCTCACCGTCAATGCTCCCGTTCTATGCATCGTAGACACAGTTAGACCATAATCCACCAGCCGGCTGATGTCTGCAGCAGATGGCATTAGAAACAGATGCTATCAGTCAGGGTTCAGCTCCATTTGTGTTAGAGTTCCCGGGGAATATGAGGACCCAAAAGCAGAGATAGGCAGGCAGGCAGGACAGAGTCGAATACAAGGATTTATTTAACAAAAGAGTTCAAGACAACACAGGGATCCAAATAGCAAAAACAAACACCACAAGAAAAAAATACAAAAAAAAAAGTCCAAAAAACGTTCAAATGAGAAAGAAGAGAAAACCGCTGAGCACAACAACCCAGAGACAAACAAACCCACCAAACGCACACAAAACACAGTAAAAACACACGACAAGGGGAACACAAAGACTAAATACAACGGCAACGAGGAAACAAGAAGCAGGTGACACAAGGGCTGGGAAAACAGGTAGAAAACATCAGATAATCACAGGAGTGGGAAAACACAGGAAGTAAAACTATACATAACAAAACAGAAAAGCAAGACTGTCAGAACAAAACAGGAAACAGAACAGACACTCACTGGACGACACAAGACCGGAACTACAACTAGACAAGACAAAGGAGCAACCACGACTATAAAGTGAAACAGCAAACAGTTATAAACAGAGGACAAAACATAAAAGACAAGACAAGACACCAAAACCATAACAATTTGGGTCTATTAACTGATGCTCTATGTGACCTGTGTGCACGTGTTCATGCATACACACGTGTGGAGAGAGAGAGAGAGAGAGAGAAGAGAGAGAGAGAGAGAGAGAGAGAGAGAGAGAGAGAGATGAATGTGTGTGAGTGTCAGTCTAGAATTAATGTAATCACTCTACCCCTGTCAAAACCACTAAAACTACTTATTACATTGGCATGGCCACGTGTGTCTATTTCTCTGCTCATATTCATATGTGTGTGTGTATGTGTGTGTGTGTATGGGATTAGTTTATTGTAAAACTAGCCATACAACAGAGAGCTAGACAGACGGCAGCATTATACCCCATTCCCCACTTACTTAAAAATCTTCTGTCCATCCCATCTGTGTGGCCTGTGACCTCCTCAGTGACTGTGATACAGCTTGCAGACTGGCTAAGCTGTGACAGTAATCACAAAATGAACAGGTCATTGATTGAAAAACATTTTGTTCATTAACGAGAACTGTAACAAGAAAAAGTAAAGAAATGCTTCAAAGAGCACAATTCGATTCAGTGGTCTCGCTTCGTGATTTCTTTGTTCATTTGTGACCCAAAAGTTACACAGAGTAGGAAAATCAGGGATTGAAATAGGGGGATGTTTGACGTCACGGTGACTGCAGAAAACTTCTTGTCCAAGCTTTGAAGTTTTTAGCTCTCAGAAGGCACACAATCTTACTGGGGAGAATGGCATGTGGCTTCCACTCTCCATTATGCCACAATGATATGCAAACTTTTATACAGAACTAACAGCCCTCCTATTGAGAATGGAGGGAAAACTACAGTGCGTGATCAGGTCCATTCTGACAAAAGGGGGGGGGGGGGGGGGGGGGGGGAATAGACTAACACCATAACTAACCAAACCACAATAACTAAACTTATATTAAACCAATGCTACCTAATATAAACGAAGGATAAATTGACCAAATAATCATAACCAACTATAAATATGACTAGCAAAGAAAAGAACAACTCAAAAATAAAATCCTCTGCCACCCCCATGATATGGGGAAACATGGTGCAATCCAATTATCCCTTCCCCATTTAAACAGCTTCCAATCAATTGGAGGTCCTTTTGTCTTTCAGCCAACCCCCAGTGGCAACCTCCCCGGAACTGGCAACATAGCTAAATTGACAAAGTGAACTAAATGTGTGCATCTGAATAGAAACTAAGTCAAATAACTAAAACAGTTTGTAAAACTAAATGTGTGTGCAGTAATTTATTTTGTATAATGTGCTCCTAACAAAAAAGTTACCACCATGAGTTGTTGCCATGTGTGGCTGCTAGTGCGGCCATCACAGTAATACATGGAGGAGATATCAAAAAGTTCATTTTATTTCTCATTAATGAACACTCAGCACCCCATCTTGACATAGAAATAGAATAAAACTAGAAATGTTTGAAAGTATTAAAAAAGAAAAACTGAAATATCACATGGTCATAAGTATTCAGACCCTTTGCTGTGACACTCATATTTAACTCACATGCTGTACATTTCTTCTGATCCTCCTTGAGATGGTTCTAGTCCTCATTGGAAAACTGCTGTGTAATTTAACTGATTGGACTTGATTAGGAAAGGCACACCTGTCTATATCAGACCTTACAGCTCACAGTGCATGTCAGAGAAAATGATAATCATGAGGTCGAAGGAGCTGCCCAAGGAGCTCAGAGACGGAACTGTGGCAAGGCACAGATCTGGCTTAGGTTACAAAACAATTACTGCAGCACTCAAAGTTCCTAAGAGCACAGTGGCCTCCATAATCCTTAAATGAAAGAAGTTGTCTATGACCAGAACTCTTCCTAGACCTGGCGTCCAGCCAAACGAGCAATCGTGGGAGAAGAGCCTTGGTGAGCGAGATAAAGAAGAACCCAAAGATCACTGTGGCTAAGCTCCAGAGATACAGTAGGGAGATGGGAGAAAGTTCCACAAAGTCAACCATCATTGCAGCCCTCCACCAGTCGGGGCTGTTTTGCAGAGTGGCCTGACGGACCCTCTCTCAGTGCAAGACATATGAAAGCCTGCATAGAGTTTGCCAAAAACACGAAGGACTCCCAGACTATGAGAAATAAGATTCTCTGGTCTGATAAGACCAAGATTTAACTTTTTGGCGTTAATTCTAATCAGTGTGTGTGGAGAAAACCAGGCATGCTCGCCCAATACAATCCCAACAGTGAAACATGGTGGTGGCAGCATCATCCTACGGTGGTGTTTTCAACTGCAGGGACTGGACGACTGGTTACAATTGAAAGATTAATGCGGCCAAGTACAGAGATGTCTTGGAAGAAAACCTCATCAGAGTGCTCAGGACCTCGGACTGGGCCAAAGCTTCACCTTCCAACAAGACAATGACCCCAAGCACACAGCTAAAATAACAAAGGAGTGGCTTTGGAACCACTCTGTGACCATTCTTGACTGGCCCAGCCAGAGCCCTGACCTAAACCCAATTAATCATCTCTGGAGAGACCTGAAAATGGCTGTCCACCAACGTTCACCATCCAACCTGACGGAACTGGAGAGGATCCCCAAACCCAGGTGTGAAAAACTTGTTGCATCATTCCCAAGAAGACTCATGGCTTTATTAGCTCAAAAGGGTGCTTCTACTCAATACTGAGCAAAGGGTCTGATTAGACTTAGACTTCTCTTTATTGATCCTTTTGGGATGACTCCCGTAAGGAAATTGAAAATTCCAGCAGCAGTTTTAGCAAGAAAAAAGAATTAAAGAAGATAAAAAAAGACTTGGGAAGGAGCAGCCTTCCACTGAACCGGCTCCTCTGGGTGCTGATGACGGTGTGCAGAGGGTGGCTGGCATTGTCAGTAATGTCCAGCAGTTTGTCCAATGTCCTCCTCTCTGCCACCGTCACCACTGAGTCCAGCTTCATGCCGACCACAGAGCCGGCCCGCCTGATCAGTTTGTCCAGTCTGTGGGTGTCCTTCTTTGATATGCTGCCCCCCCATTACATATGATTACATATGACCATTTGAAATTTCACTTTTTCTTTAATAAATTTGAGAAAGATTCTACATTTGTTTTTTGTTTTTCAAGATGGGATTGTACATTAATGAGAAATAAAATTAACTTTTTTTATTTTTGGAAAATGGCTACCATGAAACAAGGAGTGAAAAATTTAAAGGGGTGTGAATACTTTCCGTACCCATTTCCAATTTCTGAATACCTTACCCTTGATCTCCTTGTGTATATGTAAGCAGGTCAAGTGAGGCAGCCAGTCCAGCTTGGGAGACTGCAGGCTGTGCAACGCTCCCTAGTTCCCGCTAGCAGAACCGTTCCCTTTCAGGCCAGCACCCTGTCGGTGCGTGCGTGCGCGTGCGCGTGCGTGTGTGTGTTCCAAGAGACACAAGCAGCAGAGGCAGCACCACACAAGGCACTGTGAAACGATGCCAAAAAAGGAGATAATGGTAAGAAATAAAACCTCCCTTCCACATATTTACTGGTGTTTGTGCTGTGTAGCTATAGGCTATTGTATGCTGAGTGTAGACCTATGTTAAAAAAGGACAGTTGACTGGCCCTGAGTTTTTCCTTTGCAGGCTTATCCGGAGAAGAGGACCGAGGCTCCTGGGCATGCAGAGGAAGCACGGACCCCTTGTTTTAACCTGCCATTTTTACTTTGCATTGTTTTAATAGATATACGTTTTGGACTTGTCTCTTGTTGTAGTTAAGGAAAACACTGTTTTTTCAATGTTTTTTTACCTAGTTGAAAAAAAAGAAACATTGTTGTTCCTTATAAGTTTGACTCAATTCCTTTTTAAACATTGCTATTTTTTTACTGCTCCCCTCCTGATGAAAAGAACCTGGCTTTTAACCTTTTGAACCTTTCTTTAAGTTTCCAGTTGTGGCAGATGTGAGATGTGAACAAGGATACTTTGCACATATGCACTGATGAAATGCAAGGTATCTTTGACACATCTAGGATAACTCTTGCCTCTTGTTTCCAGTCTTCTGTTAAGCTGTGTTTGCACATCCTGGATCTCTGTACATAATGCACTGACATAAAATTAATCACAAAGCTGTAAGATAGGAAATGTGCATGTTTCTAAAAATGATGCTGTGTTCCCAGTACATTTGCATTAGTCACAGCAGCAGTAGTAATTGGAAACAACTATAAAGAGAAAATTGTTACATTAATTTAATTGCCTGTAAATATCAGCATACCTTGCTTGAACACTGAACAAACTATACTATAATAAACAGCACAAAGAAACAAATGATTGTGTGCCACACAGTGTGTTCTACCAGACCTTCTGAGTGCATTAAGTAGCCATCAGAGCGTTGGGTATGTCTTTGTTTAGGGGGTCCAACCAAGTTATTGGAGTGACAGTGTGTGTTATTGCGTTTTGAGCTGTGCCTTCCCTGTCTATGCTGTTATGTGTACACTTTATCTCTGGTAGCTTTTCCAAAACTGCAAAACCTACAAAAGAGTTAATTTCCTCAATATAGAATTTCACTTTAAGAATTTGATGAAATCAAGAATTCAAGTTTAAGAATTTTTGTTGTAAAATGTTTCACTACTATTTAAAGAGGTCGCATCATTTCTGGGTAGCAGGGAGACCCAGGCCTCTGAATCACTGGGGCAATCGGACTGAAAACATTTTTAAATAAAAAAAAAATAGAAATTAAAAAAACCTACACAAGGAGTTGTGTTGGTGTGGGCGTTGCTTCAGGCACTGGTAGTGGTAAGACAAAGAAACACGGCCCAGGAAGCGTAGTTGGAGTACAACATTCAGAAATGTGTAGGATTTTACAAGTGGGGAAAGTTATCACAGTGATAGGGAATTACCTCTGCTGAGGTTAGTCATGGAATCCAGCTATGTAGCCTGTCGGCCTACTGTCATTCTTGGGACACAGATCCACTTACAAAACCTCATTCTATGTATTTCCTTACCATTAGTATTGCCTGGTTTGTACCATGAAGTAAAACTGTCTTGTGTCCAGTTTTTTTCACCGTTGCAAAGGCTCCCTAAGCTGTGAGTTTCAATGTGAATGACTGGCTGTGCGTACACATATCCTTGGTATACATGCATGCATGGGTCCAGATAGCGACAGATGATAAGGACAAGGAAAGAGCGATAACTAATATGTGGTATTGAGAGTCAACGCTAAAACTCAAAATGGATTATTTCTTCTAATATGCTTAAGGATGTAAATTGAGTGGAATGTTCAACTGACAGAGAGAGATGCATGCTGGATAGAGTGCTTCTCCTTGGCAACCATATGTAATCCACTCTTGATTTGAATGATTTTGACTGTATAGTGTTTACACTATTTTCATCCAAACTGCATTTTTATGTACCCTTTCTCCCATTCTCTGTCCTGAGACTCACTGAGGGTTAAAGGTGTCAGGAGTGCATTGTACAACATAGCAATGACCCTGTAGAACAACTATGCTGCATTCCCTGGTGTATCAAAAGATAATGTCATTTAATTTTATTATGTACAAGCCTACAGATCACAGAAACAATGGACTGGTGAATTTAAAGTCAAGGATGCAACGTCACTTCTTTTAATGTCACTGGTGGTTTCCCTCACCTTCCTAAATCCAGGGAGACCTACAGATTGGATGTGCTTCATCAGTACCTAATGACAATGAGAATATGCCACTCAAGCTGCTGTAAGCAACATTAACAACACAGTGCCCAACTCTGCTCATCTAATTAACTTTTAATTAAGCATCTGTTTAATTATGCCTCATCCATTAGGCGCTTAACAGTGACCACAACTGATGTTAGCAGTGACCACAACAAATGTCAGCAATGATGTGTATAATGACACTGCTGTGCCTGTGTTTAGATTTTTACTGAGGCAGATCATCTTCTTAAATCCCTGCAGTCCTAATGTAGCTTTCCTCCCCTTCGTCTTGTTATAAAACCTGAAATTACATAGTATACACACTTTGCTGCAAAAACAAGTGCAAGAAAAAACCAGGAGGAAGCGCAGTAGATCAGCAGCATGCAGGCTGGTGTAAACTGGGGAAAAAGCATGTCTTCTTTCAGCCAAGCTCAGCTCAGCGTGGCTCAGTGGTTCTGCCCCGCCATTCAGCCCAACTTTTGATTTTGATTTAAGGGTGGTTTGGGATTTAAAGCAATTTACATTTAAATTTACATTTAAAGCATGTACAGGATTTCTGTTTTCAAAAACAATGTATTGTTTTTTCCTAGGGCAATGTTGCCAGGAAAAAGCTGAGATCAATGTTAATGTCTAAGTGATGTTCCATTTCCTTTAATGCTTGCATAGTACTGACCTCTGTTGGTGGGTGTGTGGCAGCACAGAGTTGGCGTCTACATCCAAGATCTCTTGACATTAAATATTGTACTAAAGGATTGTTGTTGATTTCAAAATGAGCATCAATGACATATTGCTCTTTATTCTACTACTACTCTGCCAGTAGTCATGTAAATGTACAAATACGTGGCCTTTCAATAGCACACATATACACAGTCACAACGTCTGTAGTCTGAATGTCAGGCGGAATATTAGATGCTGACTATTGGCAGGCTACTTGAGGATTAGGTGGATGAGCTCATCTACCCTAACAAACTGAAATAGAAATTAGGGCTTTAATCCGAAGTGGAAGGGCTACTGGCACAGAGTGGAATGTATGCAATTTGGTATTGTACCTAAATTTTGTAATTCACCACCACAGAAGCATGCAGCCCATCTCATTGACCCACAATAATTTAATCCATGCAGGGTGACACAGTTAATGTGCCACAAAAAAGTGGACATGGGGCAGGGGGGTCAGTGACTCCCTCCATCATAATATCCGTGATGCTCCTTAAACAGCTGAAGAAATGCATGTGCAGTGACAATACATTTTAAAAAGGTGGTCCGACTCAGCAGGTCTCATTCAGCAGTTTCAGTTTTTAATGTGTGACTGGAAGCTATATGCAGCCCTATGGCTTAACTCAGCTCAGAGTGAATATGTATACTTTAGGTATGTGGTATATATTTAATGAAGTAAATACTTAATAGACACCAAGTCGATATTGTATAAACTAATCCCTCTGCTTATGTGAAGATACACCAAGATCAGCACAAAATGGAATCAACAAATGCCTATATGGCATTCATTTATGATCCCTGTGGTTATGATGTCTACATGTTTTTCATGGTCTATTTTTGTACCCTTGGATTTATGCCAGTACACACTCCTAAAATGCAGATGCTGCCGTCTCATGGTTAAAAGACACTTAAAAATACATGCCTTCTTGCCTAAATGTTTTACCAAAAAAAAGTAATACAACTCCCACATACTTTTGTCCTCTGGGATGTGCCTGAGGTCATTGGGAAGCTAACACTCTCGTTTTTTTGTTCCAAGTGTCAGTGTGATTCTATGCCTTACTGACACAGAGCTAAAGAGGTTAGAATTGAGAATTTATTTTTCCGTCCAAGTAAAGCATCTGTAAAATGATTAAAAAACAATACTGTAATCATATTAAAAGGGCTACACACAATGAATGTGCTACAGCCTCTTTTTTGTACATGGATGGATACAACAAATGTAGGGGGATTTGTTAAGGATTTTATGGCATATTATAATAATTAAAAAAAATAATAATTAAAAATTAATAATATAATGATTCAGTAATAGGTGAACTATTTCTTTATTTCATAGTTAAATGCTGACAGGGGATTTTTTTGTAAAAGTTTTTTCTTTTCTTGTCCTCTAGGCAGCTGACAACACACATTACCTTTTCTGAACGGGACGTCATTGTTGTCCACCAACATCATCAGTGATCATTAGCTGTGGTCAGCACCAACACGTCTGCAGAAAATATGTCATATGATTGTTGTGTCCTCAATTCGTAGGTTATTAAGAGGTTGAGAAATTTGCAGATTCAGACAAAGGTAACAACTGTTTCGAGGCTCGTCCTCATCTTTTGCCCCCATGTTCAACCATATCTCGTAGGTACAAACGTTGCCCCTTCCATTATTCATTTATTTAAGTCTTTGACATAAAAATACAAAAACTCTCAACGCTGTTTTTGCATCTGAATTGGAACACTATCACCTTATACAAAAACACAACGGAGAAACAGATTATATGTCTGTATTTATTTTCATCAGAACACAATTTTAATCATTGTAGCAGTAGTTTTCATACTTTTTGAAAAGATCATGACTTGAGACTGTTTTATAAATCATTTCATCAAAGTTGTTTGTAAAAAAATTAAAGAAGTTACTTGAACTAAAGCATCTATAATATTACAATATACTGGTAGTATAATAGTAATCATAATAATCATAATCGCAATGATACTTCTATATGACTTTGAACCTTTTTCATTTCTATAATCATAAATCTTTCGCTTTCACGCACACAGAACCACAACCCTTCACAATGAGGTTGCGAAGCTGAGGACGAGTCTATAGGTTAAACCTCACCACATTCTCTTTCAACATCAATGATTTCAGATGCTCAAAATAAAAAATAAAAAAGAAGAAAGAATTTAGAAGAAGAAGAAGAAAGTAACAGCATGACATCAACTTAAAATACACAATGAAACCTGGACGCAAAGACATACATTGTTCAGCATACTAGGGAACATATTTACAACCAAAAAAGGAATGGGCTTCTGCATAGATCCACAGGATAGAAAACAGAACTATTTGGGAAAACAGAGAGAGGCTGAGAGGGAGTGAATGAGGGCAATATGTGTGTACATACATACATTTGGTGGTGAGTGCACATGGGGGTTAGGGGCAATAGGCATAAATAGTCTATATGTGCAGGGGAAAAACACAAAATAATTTTTTGGGGGTTGGTGTTATTGAAAATGACAAACCATACCCGACGACTGCTACAGACCATTGTCAGGGATCTAGTCTGAATCTATAGGACCCTATACAATTTATTCTCAGTATAATGCATAAAAAAGTGACAAACCAAAACGAACAACAGATAAAATGATCACAGCGGAGTAACTGTTGCGCGCATGCCTGCATTACCAACTAAAGTCAAATAAGAGATTTACATAATTTAAATCTAATTCTATTGATGTCTGGAAGAAACCTTGCACGCAAGGTTCATCCTTGGTGCTAAGATATCTGAAGTGGCATGAAGGCCTACACATATGCACAGCATTCCCAGTTGTGGGACCAGCGTGCATTTCTGCATGTAAAGCAGGCATGGTTTATTGTATGAATACATGTCCATCAGTTGGTTTGTGATGGCTGTTACATCACAGCATGAACTGATGACATGGTAGGCAGAATGAAATCACAGGTATATCTTGAAGAGATCCCTTACTGTACATCTGTTTGGGTTGTGTGAGGCTTATGAGATGCAATCTGTTGATTGATAACATGGCACATTTCTCTGACACTGACGGACCCTGTTTTCCTCGTTCTGTCCATTATGTTTGATCATGAAAAGCAGCGTGTGATGTCAGATTAAAATTGGCTTTATATTTTACCAAAGGATAAGATATGCTTTGGCACCAGTTTCAGGTCATTCTCCACATCATTCCCCTGCACTTCTCTGCACTCATTTCTCAGTTCAGACCAAGGTTGGGGTTTCTTCTATTAGACCAGTGCAGGGAAAACTAGTTCTACCCCTCTGTGTTGGTCCTGGGGCATTGACGTAGTTATGATATATTCTACTGTATATGGTAATGGTTTCATACTACAATCCATGCAGCTTTGGGGCTGCAGTGAATGAGACAACTGATGTAGCAGGTCTATGTGGGTCTAAAGACAATGCTGGTTTGCCGCACCTGTCCTGCAGGCCCTTTCTGTATATGCACACACACACACACACACACACGCACACACACAAACACACACACATATTACTTTTTCCTCCAGAGCTCGGCCTTCCTGATTCCTGTGTATGAATGACACTGCTTGTGTAATGACAGTCTTTGTGTGATAGGTCTTCAGCAGCAGCAGCAGCAATATAAAAGAATAAAAATATCTCCATCTACTGGTAACCAATAGCAGCATTTTTCTGTCACTGACTGCGGCCATCCAAGATGGGTATGGGTGTACTGTTCTGAATGACAATGACTTTTTTATTTATGTATTTCATGAAAGTAGGAATGGTAATGTCTAGGGGGGGGGTTCTAAACTGAAATTATGTCAAAATAAGCCAATATACTGGTTGTATATGAATAATGATGTGTTTTAAATCCTCATATCAGCTGTAGAATAAAATTCTTGACATCAGATTGGACATCTCATTTAAGAAATCATAGTGGAAAAGAATGCATTCAACAACATATTTTGTATCTTCAAATACCTGATCTTACAGCCTTGTTCATCGAAGAGACAAAAGAAAATCGAGAAACTAAAGAAGAAGTCAGCCCTTGAGGTCATACCATTCCTGTGACATTCCAAGTGTCAGCTGACTTGGACGATTATCAGGTTATGCCATTAGTGCTAACTCAAACAGTGATGCTCTTCACTCTGGATTTGTTTTTGTTCCTGCTCTCCAGCAATAGCCAGTGGAGTGCCTCTGTACTGCAAGTATACAAGCTTAAAAAAAACAGGAAGTGAGCCAAGTTTTACCCTTGTCTTCTAACAATTGGGATGTGAATGTGGTTAAGTGTGTCTGACTGTGTTGATGAGGATATTTGTACTGTATATCTTAATAAGCCCTTTACTTAATGAGACATTAGTTTGATGTTTTGAGGAGAAACGTAGAGGACAGTGGGCATGCTACAGGAGCTGATTTGGGTTCAGATGTGGAGTGCTGAGTGGGGCTGAGGACAATCAACAAAAGAGACATACATTGCAAAGAGCCTCCACATGCAGTTCATGAAAATTGATTACACATTTGGATTCAACAGAAACAAGTGTCTGTTAATGATATGTAGAGTGTCATTCCATATGTACTATCTGGCCAGGGAACGGGTAGTATAATACATCCACTGTATTAGTAGACTAGGGATTTTCCTTTATGCTACTGAAAGTAGCCGGTTACCTTTTCTAGTTAGACTTTCACATTTTATCTTCATAATAACAGCATGAGATTCCTTAAAGGTAACATCCAGTCATCATGATTCCTGTAAATAAAAAGGCCTGAGGTTAAATTGACACCACTGATATAGGTGGATGTCAGTTTTGTTTCAAAAATTGTGTTTTTGTTTGAGTGATGATATAATAAAAATATTAGTAGTTTAAATGCTGGGCACCAGCAGGGAGAAGGAGAAGAGCCAAGGATCTTGAGGCAGAAGAGAATAAGGAACGTTCAGTTCCCATCGTTTTTAGTTGTGGATATTATTTGGACTGGATTCTACCTTTACATTTTTTAAACTAAAATAACAAAAGCTTCTTTGTCTGGAACAACAGTGAATATGACATATTGATCTGGTGCTATAGTCTTGATGTTGGTTAACTTTGTTGAGCAATGTTGCTGATAGGTGACCACAATCTGAATGAGCTTTGTTGTAAAACGCCTGAAATAACATCTTTGGTTAAGACAAGCCTAACAGTTTTATGTTTTGTTTCATGAGATAAAATCCTATCTGTGCTTTTTTGTTTGCTGTAATTAAACAACTCTTTTTTAAACTCTTTAAAAAGTGAACAATCTATAGCAAAATGTTCATGTTATTTTCAGGATTTTAATAACTAACAGTTATTTAGGGTATACACTTTTATCAACTAGATTTATTAAATGATAATGGACCAAAAATTAACAACCCCGATGATAATATCCCCTCCTAATTTTTTCAGTATGTTAATTAAAAGCTTTCTACATATCTGTCAATTTGTTATTATGTAAAATTATTTTGATTCAAATTTTGTTCAAGTGGCTCAGCCCTATGGTAGTGTTAACCTGAAGCTTGAATATCATTATGGTTTGATACAGCTTGGGTCTTACTTTTATAGTTTTTGTCGTCAGTTTTATTGATCACGATAACATTTTACTTAACCAAGTAACTGCTGAGATCAGGCAACACACTAACTAACCCAACATCACTACAATGAAGCTCGATGGGGCAAGAAACTCAGTCACATGACATATATTAAACATATTATAGATTATAGCTGTCAGTTTATTTGTATTTGGCGTAAAACTAAAAGTGAGTGCACCCAAAATTATTACAATAGTCCTTCATTATACAGGAAAATTGTGTGTACACAATCAGCCTTCATTTTATCTGCCGTATAAGTCTTTTCCCCTGTCAGACGTCAGTGATATGAATCATAGTCAAAACTGTTAAAAGAAGTCCCAAGTTGTAATAAAATTGAGATATCATTAGCCATAGTGGAAGAATACGTGCAGTTTTTGCCTGGTGTGTTTCACAGTTTAGCAGATGTTAGCTTTTTGCTGATGCTACTGTTAGAAATATTTAGATCTGTGTTAATAGGTGAATATTATCTCACAAAACAAAGTGTGGAAAAACCATAAACCTCCATTAAACACAGTCCTTATAATGGACATCAAAACCACATTCAAAACCCAGTCAAGTTTGGATGGGATTGTGGCCAACAAACCAGCATGACAGAGCTATAGTAAGTGACATCTTGGGGGGGCTCCATAAAAACATCACCACTGCAACAGCCTGTTAGCTAGACTTTTAGGATACATGTCAGCAATACACACTCACCCTCCCATACACTCACATTCACACATGTGTAAAAACATGCATGTATACACACTCCCACGCAAACCCACACACACAGTAAATCTAGAAACACCAACCATCGCACACACACTTGCAGTTAATCATTTTTTTTCCACATTGTCTGTCTTATTTAAAGAACGCGTTTCTTCCTGTATGAGAGAACCAGAAACAAACACAAAGGATGAACATTAGAAAGAGAATATGATTGTGTTATTCCATAGTCAGCCAGTGCAACAGAAACCAATAATTGAGACACAGTGTAAAAAAGCATAGTGAGATAAACTCAGCCATGGGAAGCCGACCTTCCCACTCAACAAAGGCTATGGCATTGTCCCCTTCCTATCTAAGGGACTGGTTGAGTCCCTTAGTATGTCTCTTTGTTTACTTATTTATTTGTTTTGATTGAGTTGTGTGTCTTTCATCTTAAAGCGTCCCACATTTTCCATTTGCCAGAAATCGTTGCAGAATGTCCACAGGCACACAGCTCCAGCCGTTCGCACAACTGTGGCTGTATTTTTCCACATTGGTTGCCATGGTGAGGGAGTCCCCCACCCCAACAACCTCACATCCTACTGACAGCTCTATCACTCCTCATTGGCAGGGCTCTCCTCCAGAGGCGTAATTGCGGGGAGGCCCAGTCCCGTTGCATTTTGGGATGCAGTTAGGCTGGCAACAGTGTGTAGAAGGACAAGGACCAGGAGGCAGAGTTTGAGCCTGCTGTTACACAGTCTGCAGGCTGCGGAGGAGCTGAGGGAGGTACGGTGCTGGCATGGTGGGTGAGTTCTTTTCAGGGTCCCCCGGGAACGGTTGTCCACTTTCAAGTCCCACCGCACGTCACAGCACTCTGCATTCGGGTCAACACCTGATGGATAGTCCTCCAGCAGCCCTGAGGGTTGTTTTGGAGGGGGTGGGGGGGTGGGGGAGTGGGGATATAACCAGTTAGCGCACACGTTGTTTTAAACATGCTGCATGTAGCATTTTTTATAAATCCTGTACTTGCTTCCTGTCACAAAAAGAGTATAGCTGCTTGTCCACAAGCACAGCTTTGAGAACCACAAGACATAAAAGACAATAACGACGGAGCTCAATGAGAATAAATTACTATGAACTTAATCATTCTTGAAATTTTCATCTGAAAGCACCGCAGCGAAGAGAGCTCCGTGCACTGCAATGTCAGAAAACAAGCAAATGACAAAATAACCATGAGAGTAAACCCAATTTTTTGTTTGTGAATGCTAATTAGTTTTTAGTGTCCCCTTCTTTTGTTTTGTGTTTTCTTTAATTTGTATTTTTTTTATTTTTCGTATATTCTGACATTTTATCTTATATGCCTTAGATATCCATAATTGTCCAAATACTATTAAAACACATCAATGAGCCCGACTATTACACTGGGACACAAGGTTTTTCATCATGATAAACATGGGCACTGTTGCTTAAGTCGGCTTATTCCTGCATACACCTCCTTAAGTACTCACTAAAGCTGTGAATGTGTATTAAACAAATGTGCTATTTACTCTTGTTTGAATAACTACAGTGCCAAAAACTACAGTGCCCTACAGTTTTAGAAAATTATGTAACTTTTTTTTCTTTTTTAAATGTAAGTATATACAAATATGTGATCAGTTTTTTAAAGATTTAGTGTAATGGCAGGAATGGGCTTGGGGCTGAGAGCTACAGTCAATCAGAAACTATTTAGAGATGGACTAACACAGTGGTGGTTTGGCCTTTAGTTGATTATAACAAAACAAAAAGAATATTGCCAGCGACAAAAGATCAAAGCAGCTTTGTTTAGTATACTTCATAAATACATAAATCATTTCGAATGACCAAAAGACAAACTTACACAAATAGGAAAACAAACACTACTTTTGATTCCTGCCATACTGTATGTTAATTTCACTTGATGCTCAACATGACCACCAGAGGGCAGCATCAACATGTGATGTAAGAGTGTGTCTATCTAATCATGTTCTTGGAACAAAACTCTGCACACACAGTTATACTATGTACCCCACTCACTCATCGCCCATGGAGACAAAATTATGGTGCTAATAAGGTTAACCATTTATTTCGGATTTAGATTTGTGTGCGTGTGTTTGCGTGTGCGTGTGTGTGTGTGAGTGTGTGTGTGCTGTTATGGTGTATCACCCTGAAGTCTGGTGATTAAACGGAACATCCTGTAACTGTAAAGTCATGAATGTTGACTTTGTGTGATTATCAGAGCTTGTGTGTCCTACTGAAATATCATTGAGGAGGACACTACGCTCACTATGTGCTCACATGTGTTCGCTCATTGTACAGTAAGTTACTGTGGTAGAAAACCATAAATATAAATCTATATATGCTCTTTAATCTCTGTATGAAGGGTTTTCCAAATGCATCATAGCATTTTGAAGATAATTGGATGTATGTGTGCTGATAGTGTAATGTAGACATATCAGACCTTATTTGGCATTCTTTTAGAGATATTACATAACTTCCAAGAATTGTTTTCTGTGCATGCATGCATGTAGGAAAGTAGGATGGGTTTTATCATTTATAATATTGTTCCATTTGTATTTCTGCACACTTTATTCAGATCTAAGAAATAAAGATCTTAGCATTGCACCATCTCAGTCTCCTGATATTTCATTGATTCACCCTCTGCATCAGAAAAGCCTCAACATTACTCAGGCCGAGAGCATGATCCACAGTACATGGGATCGGGCAGAAGCAGTAGAGGTTAGAAAAGCTTGTTGCTCATAGCTTTGATTCCCAGGATTTATGGAAGTAATGCTCTTCTATCCCTCAAATAGTCAACAAAGCACTTCACCCCAACTGCTTAGTTGATTTGTTGAGTACTTAAGTTACACTGGGCAGCTGTATGTACTGTACTGATGCTAATCTTAAAAAAAAATATTCTTTATTTTAAATGTTCTTAAAAAAACAAACAAACACAGAAACTAAAAACAAACAGAAGAATACATAAAGCGTAAGATGATGTATTGTGTGTACCTGTGCATATAAAACTGGGGCTGCCTCCATGAATGAGATCATCATTGTCGGGCAGGACGAAGGGGCACCGCTGCTGCACCTCCAGGCAATACTGACCACAGGGGATTCGCTTACTGCAGTGCATCTGGGTGGTCTGGAAGTACTGAGAACACAGCCAGGGCTTATAAACCATCTGGTGGGAGACAAAGAGGTCGAGGGCATGGGGAGAGAGAAAAACAGGTGGGGGGGGGGGGGGGGGGGGGGGGTGGCAGAGAGAGGATATTGATGAGTTAGCAAGGGTTGCATTGAATACAACACATGCACTCATGCCCACTTTCCCATGTATGTGCATCATCCACGACCTCTAGAGCTATTGATTCACACAGGACTGAGCAGATATCCTGATGATCCTGATATCCACTGTTTAATGAATGCGGCTGTTGCTGGGCAGCCATCACTTTGTCAGTCAATATAGAGTATTACCTAACCTCTTCTTCCAACCAACTAAATATCACTGTGTGCTGCAGCTGCATTTTACAGTTTTACATATTGCCTTCAAATGTTCTAAGTAAAGACGACTAAACTGTTGACGCATCCACATGATACAAGCCTTCTGTGATCACGCACCACCCCCTCCCTCCTCCAAGCAGTTGCTAGTAGCCAAGGAGGACAGGCAGGATTAAAAAAAATGATGGACTCTTCAGAAGAGTTTTGTGGAGCTGATAGTCTTAATTAGCTTTGTATCAACTCACTTGGCAATGGCTTGAATGTAACAGACATTCATCAATACAAAAAAGTTACACACTAAATCATTAACTTAACATGCTTATTTTAGACAACATGACTCCAGAAAAATTGATTTATGTTTACTAATGATTTTTAGTAATGACTACTAATGTAAACTTGATCTGTCTACTGCATCAATCTACTGCTCTCTGTTAATAAAACTTGACCGGATGTCAAGTTTCACCTTGTGTAAAAACTTAAACGGTTTAAAACAATGGGTTTTTTAGATGTTCAGTAAAGTCAACTAATTTGGGATAACATTGTACAACAAAGTGCACATCCAAACAGTTACCAAATTAAGAGGCAATTAAATCAACTTGTCAGGATATTGCTATTATCCCAATATACAATTTTTCATATCATACTGTGTATTAAACATGAAATTGGAATTGTAAATGATGTGATACGGCACACCCCAAACCTCCACCACCAAAAATCATAACATATTTGGATTAAATATTAAAACATGTTATCACTCTCAAATAAATACAGGGACTAACAGTAGAAATAACTAAATATAAGCGACAGTACTGTTTTTGAAGCTGTTCAGGATCTGTTTACATCAGT